>NW_027552727.1:0-61284 GCF_045843805.1 Urocitellus parryii | reverse complement strand
AACTCTAAATCAAACACGGTTTGTGCTAGCTCTTTGAAACCTGGCACAATAATGCAGTTCCAAGTTCTATCGCTATGGTTTGTGTCCTATTTAAGTAGCCCCAAGCAGAGACTGACGAGAATCACTTTCATTGAAAGGGGTTGCCAAGCTTCCAAAAACTACGAGTTTCCTGAAATCTCAGCAAACATTTTTTCACCAATCTTGATGATACTGGCAGGTAATGATCAGTACACCAATCCCACTTGGCTCACCAAGTTTCGTTCTTCTAGATTATACCGTTCGTTTGCAGTAACCGTTTTCATGTTTAGGTTTCACTCTGTTTTCTCCTATATGGATACATGTATTTGGAACTCAATATCAAGCACGGTTTGTGCTAGCTCTTTGAAACTTGGCACAATAATGAAGTTCCAAGTTCTATCGCTATGGTTGGTGTCCTATTGAAGTAGCCCCAAGCAGAGACTGACGAGAATCACTTTCATTGAAAGGGGTTGCCAAGCTTCCAAAAAACTACGAGTTTCCTCAAATCTCAGCAAACATTTTTTCACCCAATCTTGATGATACTGGCAGGTAATGATCAGGACACCAATCCCACTTGGCTCACCAAATTTCGTTCTTCTAGATTAAACCGTTCGTTTGCAGTAACCGTTTTCATGTTAGGTTTCACTCTGTTTTCTCCTATATGGATACATGTAGTTGGAACTCAAAATCAAGCACGGTTTGTCTAGCTCTTTGAAACTTGGCACAATAATGTAGTTCCAAGTTCTATCGCTATGGTTTGTGTCCTTTTGAAGTAGCCCCAAGCAGAGACTGACGAGAATCACTTTCATTGAAAGGGGTTGCCAAGCTTCCAAAAAACTACGAGTTTCCGGAAATCTCAGCAAACATTTTTTCACGCAATCTTGATGATACTGGCAGGTAATGATCAGTACACCAATCCCAATTGGCTCACCAAATTTCGTTCTTCTAGGTTAAACCGTTCCCTTGCAGTAAACGTTTTCATGTTTAGGTTTCACTGTGTTTTCTCCTATGTGGATACATGTATTTGGAACTCTAAATCAAACACGGTTTGTGCTAGCTCTTTGAAACTTGGCACAATAATGTAGTTCCAAGTTCTATCGCTATGGTTGTGTCCTATTGAAGTAGCCCCAAGCAGAGACTGACGAGAATCACTTTCATTGAAAGGGGTTGCCAATTTGCCAAGCTTCCAAAAAACTAGGAGTTTCCTGAAATCTCAGCAAACATTTTTTCACCCAATCTTGATGATACTGGCACGTAATGATCAGTACACCAATCCCCCTTGGCTCACCAAATTTCGTTCTTCTAGGTTAAACCATTCCTTTGCAGTAACCGTTTTCATGTTTAGGGTTCACTCTGTTTTCTCCTATATGGATACATGTAGTTGGAACTCTAAATCAAACACGGTTTGTGCTAGCTCTTTGAAACCTGGCACAATAATGTAGTTCCAAGTTCTATCGCTATGGTTTGTGTCCTATTGAAGTAGCCTCAAGCAGAGACTGACGAGAATCACTTTCATTGAAAGGGGTTGCCAAGCTTCCAAAAAACTACGAGTTTCCTGAAATCTCAGCAAACATTTTTTCACCCAATCTGGATGATACTGGCAGGTAATGATCAGTACACCAATCCCACTTGGCTCACCAAATTTCGTTCTTCTAGGTTGAACCGTTCCATTGCAGTAACCGTTTTCATGTTTAGGTTTCACTCTGTTTTCTCCTATATGGATACATGTAGTTGGAACTCTAAATCAAACACAGTTTGGGCTAGCTCTTTGAAACTTGGCACAATAATGTAGTTCCAAGTTCTATCGTTATGGTTTGTGTCCGATGGAAGTTGCCCCAAGCAAAGACTGACGAGAATCACTTTCATTGAAAGGGGTTGCCAAGCTTCCAAAAACTACGAGTTTCCTGAAATCTCAGCAAACATTCTTTCACCCAATCTTGATGATACTGGCAGGTAATGATCAGTACACCAGTCCCACTTGGCTCACCGAATTTCGTTCTTCTAGGTTAAACGGTTCCTTTGCAGTAACCGTTTTCATGTTTAGGTTTCACTCTGTTTTCTCCTATATGGATACATGTAGTTGGAACTCTAAATCAAACACGGTTTGGGCTAGCTCTTTGAAACTTGGCACAATTATGTAGTTCCAAGTTCTATCGCTATGGTTGGTGTCCTATTGAAGTAGCCCCAACAGAGACTGAAGAGAATCACTTTCATTGAAAGGGGTTGCCAAGCTTCCAAAAAAGTACGAGTTTCCTCAATCTCAGCAAACATTTTTTCACCCAATCTTGATGATACTGGCAGGTAATGATCAGTACACCAATCCCACTTGGCTCACCAAATTTCGTTCTTCTAGGTTAAACCGTTCCTTTGCAGTAACCGTATTCATGTTTAGGTTTCACTCAGTTCTCTCCTATATGGATACATGTAGTTGGAACTCTAAATCAAACACGGTTTGTGCTAGCTCTTTGAAACCTGGCACAATAATGCAGTTTCCAAGTTCTATCGCTATGGTTTGTGTCCTATTGAAGTAGCCCCAAGCAGAGACTGACGAGAATCACTTTCATTGAAAGGGGTTGCCAAGCTACCAAAAAACTACGAGTTTCCTCAAATCTCAGCAAACATTTTTTCACCCAATCTTGATGATACTGGCAGGTAATGATCAGTACACCAATCCCACTTGGCTCACCAAATTTCGTTCTTCTAGATTAAACCGTTCGTTTGCAGTAACCGTTTTCATGTTTAGGTTTCACTCTGTTTTCTCCTATATGGATACATGTATTTGGAACTCAATATCAAGCACGGTTTTGCTAGCTCTTTGAAACTTGGCACAATAATGAAGTTCCAAGTTCTATCGCTATGGTTGGTGTCCTATTGAAGTAGCCCCAAGCAGAGACTGACGAGAATCACTTTCATTGAAAGGGGTTGCCAAGCTTCCAAAAAACTCGAGTTTCCTGAAATCTCAGCAAACATTTTTTCACCCAATCTTGATGATACTGGCAGGTAATGATCAGGACACCAATCCCACTTGGCTCACGAAATTTCGTTCTTCTAGATTAAACCGTTTGCAGTAACCGTTTTCATGTTTAGGTTTCACTCTGTTTTCTCCTATATGGATACATGTAGTTGGAACTCAAAATCAAGCACTTTTTGTCTAGCTCTTTGAAACTTGGCACAATAATGTAGTTCCAAGTTCTATCGCTATGGTTTGTGTCCTTTTGAAGTAGCCCCAAGCAGAGACTGACGAGAATCACTTTCATTGAAAGGGGTTGCCAAGCTTCCAAAAAACTACGAGTTTCCTGCAATCTCAGCAAACATTTTTTCACCCAATCTTGATGATACTGGCAGGTAATGATCAGTAAACCAATCCCACTTGGCTCACCAAATTTCGTTCTTCTAGTTTAAACCGTTCCTTTGAAGTAACCGTTTTCATGTTTAGGGTTTCACTCTGATTTCTCCTATATGGATACATGTAGTTGGAACTCTAAATCAAACACGGTTTTTGCTAGCTCTTTGAAACCTGGCACAATAATGCAGTTCTAAGTTCTATCGATATGGTTGGTGTCCTATTGAAGTAGCCCCAAGCAGAGACTGATGAGAATCACTTTCATTGAAAGGGGTTGCCAGCTTCCAAAAAACTACGAGTTTCATGAAAACTCAGC
This sequence comes from Urocitellus parryii, assembly GCF_045843805.1. NCBI lineage: Eukaryota > Metazoa > Chordata > Mammalia > Rodentia > Sciuridae > Urocitellus > Urocitellus parryii. Next base: position 57,607 of record NW_027552727.1, on the reverse strand, counting down.
AAACAATTTTTCATCCATTCTTGATGATACTGGCAGGTAATGATCAGTACACCAATCCCACTTACCTCACCAAATTTAGTTCTTCTAGATTAAACGTTCGTTTGCAGTAACCGTTTTCATGTTTAGGGTTCACTCTGTTTTCTCCTATATGGATACATGTAGTTGGAACTCTAAATCAAACACGGTTTGTGCTAGCTCTTTGAAACCTGGCACAATAATGCAGTTCCAAGTTCTATCGCTATGGTTTGTGTCCTATTGAAAGTAGCCCCAAGCAGAGACTGACGACAATCACTTTCATTGAAAGGGGTTGCCAAGCTTCCAAAAAACTACGAGTTTCCTCAAATCTCAGCAAACATTTTTTCACCCAATCTTGATGATACTGGCAGGTAATGATCAGTACACCAATCCCACTTGGCTCACCAAGTTTCGTTCTTCTAGATTATACCGTTCGTTTGCAGTAACCGTTTTCATGTTTAGGTTTCACTCTGTTTTCTCCTATATGGATACATGTATTTGGAACTCAATATCAAGCACGGTTTGTGCTAGCTCTTTGAAACTTTGGCACAATAATGAAGTTCCAAGTTCTATCGCTATGGTTGGTGTCCTATTGAAGTAGCCCCAAGCAGAGACTGACGAGAATCACTTTCATTGAAAGGGGTTGCCAAGCTTCCAAAAAACTACGAGTTTCCTGAAATCTCAGCAAATATTTTTTCACCCAATCTTGATGATACTGGCAGGTAATGATCAGTACACCAATCCCACTTTGGCTCACCAAATTTCGTTCTTCTAGGTTGAACCGTTCCTTTGCAGTAACCGTTTTCATGTTTAGGTTTCACTCTGTTTTCTCCTATATGGATATATGTAGTTGGAACTCTAAATCAAACACAGTTTGGGCTAGCTCTTTGAAACTTGGCACAATAATGTAGTTCCAAGTTCTATCGTTATGGTTTGTGTCCGATATAAGTAGCCCCAAGCAAAGACTGACGAGAATCACTTTCATTGAAAGGGGTTGCCAAGTTTCCAAAAAACTACGAGTTTCCTGAAATCTTCAGCAAACATTTTTTCACCCAATCTTGATGATACTGGCAGGTAATGATCAGTACACCAGTCCCCACTTGGCTCACCGAATTTCGTTCTTCTAGGTTAAACGGTTCATTTGCAGTAACCGTTTTCATGTTTAGGTTTCACTCTGTTTTCTCCTATATGGATACATGTAGTTGGAACTCTAAATCAAACACGGTTTGTGCTAGCTCTTTGAAACTTGGCACAATAATGTAGTTCCAAGTTCTATCGCTATGGTTGGTGTCCAATTGAAGTAGCCCCAAGCAGAGACTGACGAGAATCACTTTCATTGAAAGGGTTTGCCAAGCTTCCAAGAAACTACGAGTTTCCTGAAATCTCGGCAAACATTTTTTCACCCAATCTTGATGATACTGGCAGGTAATGATCAGTACACCATCCCACTTGGCTCACCAAATTTCGTTCTTCTAGGTTAAACCGTTCCTTTGCAGTAACCGTTTTCATGTTTAGGTTTCACTCTGTTTTCTCCTATATGGATACATGTAGTTGGAACTCTAAATCAAACACGGTTTGTGCTAGCTCTTTGAAACTTGGCACAATAATGTAGTTCCAAGTTCTATCGCTATGGTTGGTGTCCTATTGAAGTAGCCCCAAGCAGAGACTGACGAGAATGACTTTCATTGAAAGGGGTTGCCAAGCTTCCAAAAAACTACGAGTTTCCTGAAATCTCAGCAAACATTTTTTCACCCAATCTTGATGATACTGGCAGGTAATGATCAGTACACCAGTCCCACTTGGCTCACCAAATTTTGTTCTTCTAGGTTAAAACGTTCCGTTGCAGTAACCGTTTTCATGTTTAGGTTTCACTCTGTTTTCTCCTATATGGATACATGTAGTTGGAACTCTAAATCAAACACGGTTTGTGCTAGCTCTTTGAAACTTGGCACAATAATGTAGTTCCAAGTTCTATCGCTATGGATGGTGTCCTATAGAAGTCGCCCCAAGCAGAGACTGACGAGAATCACTTTCATTGAAAGGGGTTGCCAAGCTTCCAAAAAACTACGAGTTTCCTGAAATCTCAGCAAACATTTTTTCACCCAATCTTGATGATACTGGCAGGTAATGATCAGTACAACAATCCCACTTTGCTCACCAAATTTCGTTCTTCTAGGTTAAACCGTCCCTTTGCAGTAACCGTTTACATGTTTAGGTTTCACTCTGTTTTCTCCTATATGGATACATGTAGTTGGAACTCTAAATCAAACACGGTTTGGGCTAGCTCTTTGAAACTTGGCACAATCATGTAGTTCCAAGTTCTATCGCTATGGTTGGTGTCCTATTGAAGTAGCCCCAAGCAGAGACTGACGAGAATCACTTTCATTGAAAGGGGTTGCCAAGCTTCCAAAAACTACGAGTTTCCTGAAATCTCAGCAAACATTTTTTCACCCAATCATGATGATACTGGCAGGTAATGATCAGTACACTAATCCCACTTGGCTCACCAAATTTCGTTCTTCTAGGTTAAACCGTTCCTTTGCAGTAACCGTTTTTTATGTTTAGGTTTCACTCTGTTTTCTCCTATATGGATACATGTAGTTGGAACTCTAAATCAAACACGGTTTGTGCTAGCTCTTTGAAACTTGGCACAAAAATGTAGTTCCAAGTTCTATCGCTATGGTTTCTGTCCTATTGAAGTAGCCCCAAGCAGAGACTGACGAGAAACACTTTCATTGAAAGGGGTTGCCAAGCTTCCAAAAAACTACGAGTTTCCTGAAATCTCAGCAAACATTTTTCACCCAATCTTGATGATACTGGCCAGGTAATGATCAGTACACCAATCCCACTTGGCTCACCAAGTTCGTTCTTCTAGATTATACCGTTCGTTTGCAGTAACCGTTTTCATGTTTAGGTTTCACTCTGTTTTCTCCTATATGGATACATGTATTTGGAACTCAATATCAAGCACGGTTTGTGCTAGCTCTTTGAAACTTGGCACAATAATGAAGTTCCAAGTTCTATCGCTATGGTTGGTGTCCTATTGAAGTAGCCCAAAGCAGAGACTGACGAGAATCACTTTCATTGAAAGGGGTTGCCAAGCTTCCAAAAAACTACGAGTTTCCTCAAATCTCAGCAAACATTTTTTCACCCAATCTTGATGATACTGGCAGGTAATGATCAGGACACCAGTCCCACTTGGCTCACCGAATTTCGTTCTTCTAGGTTAAACCGTTCATTTGCAGTAACCGTTTTCAGGTTTAGGTTTCACTCTGTTTTCTCCTATATGGATACATGTAGTTGGAACTCTAAATCAAACACGGTTTGTGCTAGCTCTTTGAAACTTGGCACAATAATGTAGTTCCAAGTTCTATCGCTATGCTTGGTGTCCTATTGAAGTAGCCACAAGCAGAGACTGAGGAGAATCACTTTCATTGAAAGGGGTTGCCAAGCTTCCAAAAAACTACGAGTTGCCTGAAATCTCAGCAAACATTTTTTCAAATAATCTTGATGATACTGGCAGGTAATGATCAGTACACTAATCCCACTTGGCTCACCAAATTTCGTTCTTCTAGGTTAAACTGTTCCTTTGCAGTAACCGTTTTCATGTTTAGGTTTCACTCTGTTTTCTCCTATATGGATACATGTAGTTGGAACTCTAAATCAAACACGGTTTGTGCTAGCTCTTTGAAACTTGGCACAATAATGTAGTTCCAAGTTCTATCGCTATGGTTTGTGTCCTATTGAAGTAGCCCCAACAGAGACTGACGAGAATCACTTTCATTGAAAGGGGTTGCCAAGCTTCCAAAAAACTACGAGTTTCCTGAAATCTCAGCAAACATTTTTTCACCCAATCTTGATGATACTGGCAGGTAATGATCAGTACACCAATCCCACTTGGCTCACCAAATTTCGTTCTTCTAGGTTAAACCGTTCCTTTGCAGTATCCGTACTCATGTTTAGGTTTCACTCTGTTTTCTCCTATATGGATACATGTAGTTGGAACTCTAAATCAAACACGGTTTGTGCTAGCTCTTTGAAACCTTGGCACAATAATGTAGTTCCAAGTTCTATCGCTATGGTTTGTGTCCGATGGAAGTAGCCCCAAGCAGAGACTGACGAGAATCACTTTCATTGAAAGGGGTTGCCAAGCTTCCAAAAAACTACGAGTTTCCGAAAATCTTAGCAAACATTTTTTCACCCAATCTTGATGATACTGGCAGGTAATGATCAGTACACCAGTCTCACTTGGTTCACCAAATTTCGTTCTTCTAGGTTAAACCGTTCCTTTGCAGTAACCGTTTTCATGTTTAGGTTTCACTCTGTTTTCTCCTATATCGATACATGTATTTGGAACTCTAAATCAAACACGGTTTTTGCTACCTCTTTGAAATTTTGCACAATAATGTAATTCCAAGTTCTATCGCTATTGTTTGTGTCCTACTGAAGTAGCCAAAAGCAGAGACTGACGAGAATCACTTTCATTGAAAGGGGTTGCCAAGCTTCCAAAAAACTACGAGTTTCCTCAAATCTCAGCAAACATTTTTTCACCCAATCTTGATGATACTGGCAGGTAATGATCAGTACACCAATCCCACTTGGCTCACCAAATTTCGTTCTTATAGGGTTAAACCGTTCCTTTGCAGTAACCGTTTTCATGTTTAGGTTTCACTCTGTTTTCTCCTATATGGATACATGTAGTTGGAACTCTAAATCAAACACGGTTTGTGCTAGCTCTTTGAAACTTGGCACAATAATGTAGTTCCAAGTTCTATCGCTATGGTTTGTGTCCTATTGAAGTAGCCCCAAGCAGAGACTGACGAGAATCACGTTCATTGAAAGGGGTTGCCAAGCTTCCAAAAAACTACGAGTTTCCTCAAATCTCAGCAAACATTTTTTCACCCAATCTTGATGATACTGGCACGTAATGATCAGTACACTAATCCCACTTGGCTCACCAAATTTCGTTCTTCTAGGTTAAACCGTTCCTTTGCAGTAACCGTTTTCATGTTTAGGTTTCACTGTGTTTTCTCCTATAGGGATACATGTATTTGGAACTCTAAAATCAAACACGGTTTGTGCTAGCTCTTTGAAACTTGGCACAATAATGTAGTTCCAAGTTCTATCGCTATGGTTTGTGTCCTATTGAAGTAGCCCCAAGCAGAGACTGACGAGAATCACTTTCATTGAAAGGGGTTGCCAAGCTTCCAAAAAACTACGAGTTTCCTGAAATCTCAGCAAACATTTTTTCACCCAATCTTGATGATACTGGCAGGTAATGATCAGTACACCAGTCCCACTTGGCTCACCAAATTTCGTTCTTCTAGGTTAAACCATTCCTTTGCAGTAACCGTATTCATGTTTAGGTTTCACTCTGTTTTCTCCTATATGGATACATGTAGTTGGAACTCTAAATCAAACGCGGTTTGTGCTAGCTCTTTGAAACTTGGCACAATAATGTAGTTCCAAGTTCTATCGCTATGGTTGGTGTCCTATTTAAGTAGCTCCAAGGAGAGACTGACGACAATCACTTTCATTGAAAGGGGTTGCCAAGCTTCCAAAAACTACGAGTTTCCTGAAATCTCAGCAAACATTTTTTCACCCAATCTTGATGATACTGGCAGGTAATGATCAGTACACCAATCCCACGTGGCTCACCAAATTTCGTTCTTCTACATTAAACCGTTCCTTTGCAGTAACCGTTTACATGTTTAGGTTTCACTCGGTTTTCGCCTATATGGATACATGTATTTGGAACTCTAAATCAAACACGGTTTGTGCTATCTCTTTGAAACCTGGCACAATAATGTAGTTGCAAGTTCGATCGCTATGGTTGGTGTCCTATTGAAGAATCCCCAAGCAGAGACTGACGAGAATCACTTTCATTGAAAGGGGTTGCCAAGCTACCAAACAACTACGAGTTTCCTGAAATTTCAGCAAACATTTTTTCACCCAATCTTGATGATAATGGCAGGTAATGATCAGTACACCAATCCAACTGGGCTCACCAAATTTCGTTCTTCTAGGTTAAACCGTTCCATTGCAGTAACCGTTTTCATGTTTAGGTTTCACTCTGTTTTCTCCTATATGGATACATGTAGTTGGAACTCTAAATCAAACACGGTTTGTGCTAGCTCTTTGAAACTTGGCACAATAATGCAGTTCCAAGTTCTATCGCTATGGTTGGTGTCCTATTGAAGTAGCCACAAGCAGAGACTGACGAGAATCACTTTCATTGAAAGGGGTTGCCAAGCTTCCCAAAAAACTACGAGTTCCTGATATCTCAGCAAACATTTTTTCACCCAATCTTGATGATACTGGCAGGTAATGATCAGTACACCATTCCCACTTGGCTCACCAAATTTCGTTCTTATAGGTTAAACCGTTCCTTTGCAGTAACCGTTTTCATGTTTAGGTTTCACTCTGTTTTCTCCTATATGGATACATGTAGTTGGAACTCTAAATCAAACACGGTTTGTGCTAGCTCTTTGAAACCTGGCACAATAATGTAGTTCCAAGTTCTATCGCTATGGTTGGTGTCCTATTGAAGAATCCCAAAGCAGAGACTGACGAGAAAATCACTTTCATTGAAAGGGTTTGCCAAGCTACCAAAAAACTACGAGTTTCCTGAAATTTCAGCAAACATTTTTTTCACCCAATCTTGATGATACTGGCAGGTAATGATCAGTACACCAATCCCACTTGGCTCACCAAATTTCGTTCTTCTAGGTTAACCGTTCCTTTGCAGTAACCGTTTTCATGTTTAGGTTTCACTCTGTTTTCTTCTATATGGATACATGTAGTTGGAACTCTAAATCAAACACGGTTTGTGCTAGCTCTTTGAAACTTGGCACAATAATGTAGTTCCAAGTTCTATCGCTATGGTTGGTGTCCTATTGAAGTAGCCACAAGCAGAGACTGACGAGAATCACTTTTCATTGAAAGGGGTTGCCAAGCTTCCAAAAAACTACGAGTTTCCTGAAATCTCAGCAAACATTTTTTCAAATAATCTTGATGATACTGGCAGGTAATGATCAGTACACTAATCCCACTTGGCTCACCAAATTTCGTTCTTCTAGGTTAAACCGTTCCTTTGCAGTAACCTTTTTCATGTTTAGGTTTCACTCTGTTTTCTCCTATATGGATACATGTAGTTGGAACTCTAAATCAAACACGGTTTGTGCTAGCTCTTTGAAACTTGGCACAATAATGTAGTTCCAAGTTCTATCGCTATGGTTGGTGTCCTATTGAAGTAGCCCCAAGCAGAGACTGACGAGAATCACTTTCATTGAAAGGGGTTGCCAAGCTTCCAAAAAACTACGAGTTTCATGAAATCTCAGCAAACATTTTTTCACCCAATCTTGATGATACTGGCAGGTAATGATCACGACACCAATCCCACTTGGCTCACCAAATTTCGTTCTTCTAGGTTAAACCGTTCCTTTGCAGTACCCGTATTCATGTTTAGGTTTCACTCTGTTTTCTCCTATATGGATACATGTAGTTGGAACTCTAAATCAAACACGGTTTGTGCTAGCTCTTTGAAACTTGGCACAATAATGTAGTTCCAAGTTCTATCGCTATGGTTGGTGTCCTATTGAAGTAGCCCCAAGCAGAGACTGACTAGAATCACTTTCATTGAAAGGGGTTGCCAAGCTTCCAGAAAAGTACGAGTTTCCTGAAATCTCAGCAAACATTTTTTCACCCAATCTTGATGATACTGGCAGGTAATGATCAGTACACCAATCCCACTTTGCTCACCAAATTTCGTTCTTCTAGGTTAAACCGTTCCTTTGCAGTAACCGTTTTCATGTTTAGGTTTCACTCTGTTTTCTCCTATATGGATACATGTAGTTGGAACTCTAAATCAAACACGGTTTGTGCTAGCTCTTTGAAACTTGGCACAATAATGTAGTTCCGAGTTCTATCGCTATGGTTGGTGTCCTATTGAAGTAGCCCCAAGCAGAGACTGACGAGAATCACTTTCATTGAAAGGGGTTGCCAAGCTTCCAAAAAAACTACGAGTTTCCTCAAATCTCAGCAAACATTTTTTCACCAATCTTCATGATACTGGCACGTAATGATCAGTACACTAATCCCACTTGGCTCACCAAATTTCGTTCTTCTAGGTTAAACCGTTCCTTTGCAGTAACCGTTTTCATGTTTAGGTTTCAGTCTGTTTTCTCCTATAGGGATACATGTAGTTGGAACTCTAAATCAAACACGGTTTGTGCTAGCTCTTTGAAACTTGGCACAATAATGTAGTTTCAAGTTCTATCGCTATGGTTTGTGTCCTATTGAAGTAGCCCCAAGCAGAGACTGACGAGAATCACTTTCATTGAAAGGGGTTGCCAAGCTTCCAAAAAACTACGAGTTTCCTGAAATCTCAGCAAACATTTTTTCACCCAATCTTGATGATACTGGCAGGTAATGATCAGTACACCAATCCCACTTGGCTCACCAAATTTCATTCTTCTAGGTTAAGCGTTCGTTTGCAGTAACCGTATTCATGTTTAGGTTTCACTCTGTTTTCTCCTATAGGATACATGTATTTGGAACTCTAAATCAAACACGGTTTGTGCTAGCTCTTTGAAACTTGGCACAATAATGTAGTTCCAAGTTCTATCGCTATGGTTTGTGTCCTATTGAAGTAGCCCCAAGCAGAGACTGACGAGAATCACTTTCATTGAAAGGGGTTGCCAAGCTTCCAAAAAACTACGAGTTTCCTGAAATCTCAGCAAACATTTTTTCACCCAATCTTGATGATACTGGCAGGTAATGATCAGTACACCAGTCCCACTTGGCTCACCAAATTTCGTTCTTCTAGGTTAAACCATTCCTTTGCAGTAACCGTATTCATGTTTAGGTTTCACTCTGTTTTCTCCTATATGGATACATGTAGTTGGAACTCTAAATCAAACGCGGTTTGTGCTAGCTCTTTGAAACTTGGCACAATAATGTAGTTCCAAGTTCTATCGCTATGGTTGGTGTCCTATTTAAGTAGCTCCAAGGAGAGACTGACGACAATCACTTTCATTGAAAGGGGTTGCCAAGCTTCCAAAAAACTACGAGTTTCCTGAAATCTCAGCAAACATTTTTTCACCCAATCTTGATGATACTGGCAGGTAATGATCAGTACACCAATCCCACGTGGCTCACCAAATTTCGTTCTTCTACATTAAACCGTTCCTTTGCAGTAACCGTTTACATGTTTAGGTTTCACTCGGTTTTCGCCTATATGGATACATGTATTTGGAACTCTAAATACACGGTTTGTGCTATCTCTTTGAAACCTGGCACAATAATGTAGTTGCAAGTTCGATCGCTATGGTTGGTGTCCTATTGAAGAATCCCCAAGCAGAGACTGACGAGAATCACTTTCATTGAAAGGGGTTGCCAAGCTACCAAACAACTACGAGTTTCCTGAAATTTCAGCAAACATTTTTTCACCCAATCTTGATGATAATGGCAGGTAATGATCAGTACACCAATCCAACTGGGCTCACCAAATTTCGTTCTTCTAGGTTAAACCGTTCCATTGCAGTAACCGTTTTCATGTTTAGGTTTCACTCTGTTTTCTCCTATATGGATACATGTAGTTGGAACTCTAAATCAAACACGGTTTGTGCTAGCTCTTTGAAACTTGGCACAATAATGCAGTTCCAAGTTCTATCGCTATGGTTGGTGTCCTATTGAAGTAGCCACAAGCAGAGAGTGACGAGAATCACTTTCATTGAAAGGGGTTGCCAAGCTTCCAAAAAACTACGAGTTTCCTGATATCTCAGCAAACATTTTTTCACCCAATCTTGATGATACTGGCAGGTAATGATCAGTACACCATTCCCACTTGGCTCACCAAATTTCGTTCTTATAGGTTAAACCGTTCCTTTGCAGTAACCGTTTTCATGTTTAGGTTTCACTCTGTTTTCTCCTATATGGATACATGTAGTTGGAACTCTAAATCAAACACGGTTTGTGCTAGCTCTTTGAAACCTGGCACAATAATGTAGTTCCAAGTTCTATCGCTATGGTTGGTGTCCTATTGAAGAATCCCAAAGCAGAGACTGACGAGAATCACTTTCATTGAAAGGGTTTGCCAAGCTACCAAAAAACTACGAGTTTCCTGAAATTTCAGCAAACATTTTTTCACCCAATCTTGATGATACTGGCAGGTAATGATCAGTACACCAATCCCACTTGGCTCACCAAATTTCGTTCTTCTAGGTTAAACCGTTCCTTTGCAGTAACCGTTTTCATGTTTAGGTTTCACTCTGTTTTCTTCTATATGGATACATGTAGTTGGAACTCTAAATCAAACACGGTTTGTGCTAGCTCTTTGAAACTTGGCACAATAATGTAGTTCCAAGTTCTATCGCTATGGTTGGTGTCCTATTGAAGTAGCCACAAGCAGAGACTGACGAGAATCACTTTCATTGAAAGGGGTTGCCAAGCTTCCAAAAAACTACGAGTTTCCTGAAATCTCAGCAAACATTTTTTCAAATAATCTTGATGATACTGGCAGGTAATGATCAGTACACTAATCCCACTTGGCTCACCAAATTTCGTTCTTCTAGGTTAAACCGTTCCTTTGCAGTAACCTTTTTCATGTTTAGGTTTCACTCTGTTTTCTCCTATATGGATACATGTAGTTGGAACTCTAAATCAAACACGGTTTGTGCTAGCTCTTTGAAACTTGGCACAATAATGTAGTTCCAAGTTCTATCGCTATGGTTGGTGTCCTATTGAAGTAGCCCCAAGCAGAGACTGACGAGAATCACTTTCATTGAAAGGGGTTGCCAAGCTTCCAAAAAACTACGAGTTTCATGAAATCTCAGCAAACATTTTTTCACCCAATCTTGATGATACTGGCAGGTAATGATCACGACACCAATCCCACTTGGCTCACCAAATTTCGTTCTTCTAGGTTAAACCGTTCCTTTGCAGTACCCGTATTCATGTTTAGGTTTCACTCTGTTTTCTCCTATATGGATACATGTAGTTGGAACTCTAAATCAAACACGGTTTGTGCTAGCTCTTTGAAACTTGGCACAATAATGTAGTTCCAAGTTCTATCGCTATGGTTGGTGTCCTATTGAAGTAGCCCCAAGCAGAGACTGACTAGAATCACTTTCATTGAAAGGGGTTGCCAAGCTTCCAGAAAAGTACGAGTTTCCTGAAATCTCAGCAAACATTTTTTCACCCAATCTTGATGATACTGGCAGGTAATGATCAGTACACCAATCCCACTTTGCTCACCAAATTTCGTTCTTCTAGGTTAAACCGTTCCTTTGCAGTAACCGTTTTCATGTTTAGGTTTCACTCTGTTTTCTCCTATATGGATACATGTAGTTGGAACTCTAAATCAAACACGGTTTGTGCTAGCTCTTTGAAACTTGGCACAATAATGTAGTTCCAAGTTCTATCGCTATGGTTGGTGTCCTATTGAAGTAGCCCCAAGCAGAGGATGACGAGAATCACTTACATTGAAAGGGGTTGCCAAGCTTCCAAAAAACTACGAGTTGCCTGAAATCTCAGCAAACATTTTTTCACCCAATCTTGATGATACTGGCAGGTAATGATCAGTACACCAATCCCACGTGGCTCACCAAATTTCGTTCTTCTACATTAAACCGTTCCTTTGCAGTAACCGTTTTCACGTTTAGGTTTCACTCTGTTTTCTCCTATATGGATACATGTAGTTGGAACTCTAAATCAAACACGGTTTGGGCTAGCTCTTTGAAACTTGGCACAATAATGTAGTTCCAAGTTCTATCGCTATGGTTTGTGTCCGATGGAAGTAGCCCCAAGCAGAAACTGACGAGAATCACTTTCATTGAAAGGGGTTGCCAAGCTTCCAAAAAACTACGAGTTTCCTGAAATCTTAGCAAACATTTTTTCACCCAATCTTGATGATACTGGCAGGTAATGATCAGTTCATCAATCCCACTTGGATCACCAAATTTCGTTCTTCTAGGTTAAACCGTTCCTTTGCAGTAACCGTTTTCATGTTTAGGTTTCACTCTGTTTTCTCCTATATGGATACACGTAGTTGGAACTCTAAATCAAACACGGTTTGGGCTAGCTCTTTGAAACTTGGCACAATAATGTAGTTCCAAGTTCTATCGCTATGGTTGGTGTCCTATTGAAGTAGCCCCAACAGAGACTGACGAGAATCACTTTCATTGAAAGGGGTTGCCAAGCTTCCAAAAAACTACGAGTTTCCGGAAATCTCAACAAACATTTTTTGACCCAATCTTGATGATACTGGCAGGTAATGATCAGTACACCAATCCCACTTGGCTCACCAAATTTTGTTCTTCTAGGTTAAACCGTTCCTTTGCAGTAACCGTATTCATGTTTAGGTTTCACTCTGTTCTCTCCTATATGGATACAGGTAGTTGGAACTCTAAATCAAACACGGTTTGTGCTAGCTCTTTGAAACTTGGCACAATAATGTAGTTCCAAGTTCTATCGCTATGATTTGTGTCCTATTGAAGTAGCCCCAAGCAGAGAGTGACGAGAATCACTTTCATTGAAAGGGGTTGCCAAGCTTCCAAAAAACTACGAGTTTCCTGAAATCTCAGCAAACATTTTTTCACCCAATCTAGATGATACTGGCAGGTAATGATCATTACACCAATCCCACTTTGCTCACCAAATTTCGTTCTTCTAGGTTAAACCGTTCCTTTGCAGTGACCGTTTTCATGTTTAGGTTTCACTCTGTGTTCTCCTATATGGATACATGTAGTTGGAACTCTAAATCAAACACGGTTTGTGCTAGCTCTTTGAAACTTGGCACAGTAGTGTAGTTCCAAGTTCTATTGCTATGGTTTGTGTCCGATGGAAGTAGCTCCCAGCAGAGATTGACGAGAATCACTTTCATTTAAAGGGGTTGCCAAGCTTCCAAAAAACTACGAGTTTCCTGAAATCTCAGCAAACATTTTTTCAAATAATCTTGATGATACTGGCAAGTAATGATCAGTACACTAATCCCACTTGGCTCACCAAATTTCGTTCTTCTAGGTTAAACTGTTCCTTTGCAGTAACCTTTTTCATGTTTAGGTTTCACTCTGTTTTCTCCTATATGGATACATGTAGTTGGAACTCAAAATCAAACACGGTTTGTGCTAGCTCTTTGAAACTTGGCACAATAATGTAGTTCCAAGTTCTATCGCTATGGTTGGTGTCCTATTGAAGTAGCCCGAAGCAGAGACTGACGAGAATCACTTTCATTGAAAGGGGTTGCCAAGCTTCCAAAAAACTACGAGTTTCCGGAAATCTCAGCAAACATTTTCTCACCCAATCTTGATGATACTGGCAGGTAATGATCAGTACACCAGTCTCACTTGGTTCACCAAATTTCGTTCTTCTACATTAAACCGTTCCTTTGCAGTAACCGTTTCATGTTTAGGTTTCACTCTGTTTTCTCCTATATGGATACATGTAGTTGGAACTCTAAATCAAACACGGTTTGGGCTAGCTCTTTGAAACTTGGCACAATAATGTAGTTCCAAGTTCTATCGCTATGGTTTGTGTCCGATGGAAGTAGCCCAAGCAGAAACTGACGAGAATCACTTTCATTGAAAGGGGTTGCCAAGCTTCCAAAAAACTACGAGTTTCCTGAAATCTTAGCAAACATTTTTTCACCCAATCTTGATGATACTGGCAGGTAATGATCAGTACACCAATCCCACTTGGATCACCAAGTTTCGTTCTTCTAGGTTAAACCGTTCCTTTGCAGTAACCGTTTTCATGTTTAGGTTTCACTCTGTTTTCTCCTATATGGATACATGTAGTTGGAACTCTAAATCAAACACGGTTTGTGCTAGCTCTTTGAAACTTGGCACAATAATGTAGTTCCAAGTTCTATCGGTATGGTTGGTGTCCTATTGAAGTAGCCCCAACAGAGACTGACGAGAATCACTTTCATTGAAAGGGGTTGCCAAGCTTCCAAAAAACTACGAGTTTCCGGAAATCTCAGCAAACATTTTTTCACCCAATCTTGATGATACTGGCAGGTAATGATCAGTACACCAATCTCACTTGGCTCACCAAATTTCGTTCTTCTAGGTTAAACCGTTCCTTTGCAGTAACCGTATTCATGTTTAGGTTTCACTCTGTTCTCTCCTATATGGATACATGTAGTTGGAACTCTAAATCAAACACGGTTTGTGCTAGCTCTTTGAAACTTGGCACAATAATGTAGTTCCAAGTTCTATCACTATGGTTTGTGTCCTATTGAAGTAGCCCCAAGCAGAGAGTGACGAGAATCACTTTCATTGAAAGGGGTTGCCAAGCTTCCAAAAAACTACGAGTTTCCTGAAATCTCAGCAAACATTTTTTTCACCCAATCTAGATGATACTGCCAGGTAATGATCAGTACACCAATCCCACTTTGCTCACCAAATTTCGTTCTTCTAGGTTAAACCGTTCCTTTGCAGTGACCGTTTTCATGTTTAGGTTTCACTATGTGTTCTCCTATATGGATACATGTAGTTGGAACTCTAAATCAAACACGGTTTGGGCTAGCTCTTTGAAACTTGGCACAGTAGTGTAGTTCCAAGTTCTATTGCTATGGTTTGTGTCCGATGGAAGTAGCCCCAAGCAGAGACTGACGAGAATCACTTTCATTGAAAGGGGTTGCCATGCTTCCAAAAAACTACGAGTTTCCTGAAATCTCAGCAAACATTTTTTCACCCAATCTTGATGATACTGGCAGGTAATGATCAGTACACCAATCCCACGTGGCTCACCAAATTTCGTTCTTCTAGGTTGAACCGTTCCTTTGCAGTAACCGTTTTCATGTTTAGGTTTCACTCTGTTTTCTCCTATATGGATACATGTAGTTGGAACTCTAAATCAAACACAGTTTGGGCTAGCTCTTTGAAACTTGGCACAATAATGTAGTTCCAAGTTCTATCGTCATGGTTTGTGTCCGATGGAAGTAGCCCCAAGCAAAGACTGACGAGAATCACTTTCATTGAAAGGGGTTGCCAAGCTTCCAAAAAACTACGAGTTTCCTGAAATCTCAGCAACATTTTTTCACCCAATCTTGATGATACTGGCAGGTAATGATCAGTACACCAGTCCCACTTGGCTCACCGAATTTCGTTCTTCTAGGTTAAACGGTTCATTTGCAGTAACCGTTTTCATGTTTAGGTTTCACTCTGTTTTCTCCTATATGGATACATGTAGTTGGAACTCTAAATCAAACACGGTTTGGGCTAGCTCTTTGAAACTTGGCACAATAATGTAGTTCCAAGTTCTCTCGCTATGGTTGGTGTCCTATTGAAGTAGCCCCAAGCAGAGACTGACGAGAATCACTTTCATTGAAAGGGGTTGCCAAGCTTCCAAAAAACTACGAGTTTCCTGAAATCTCAGCAAACATTTTTTCGCCCAATCTTGATGATACTGGCAGGTAATGATCAGTACACCAATCCCGCTTGGCTCACCAAATTTCGTTCTTCTAGGTTAAACCGTTCCTTTGCAGTAACCGTATTCATGTTTAGGTTTCACTCTGTTCTCTCCTATATGGATACATGTAGTTGGAACTCTAAATCAAACACGGTTTGTGCTAGCTCTTTGAAACTTGGCAAAATAATGTAGTTCCAAGTTCTATCGCTATGGTTTGTGTCCTATTGAAGTAGCCCCAAGCAGAGAGTGACGAGAATCACTTTCATTGAAATGGGTTGCCAAGCTTCCAAAAAACTACGAGTTTCCTGAAATCTCGGCAAACATTTTTTCACCCAATCTTGATGATACTGGCAGGTAATGATCAGTACACCAATCCCACTTGGCTCACCAAATTTCGTTCTTCTAGGTTAAACCGTTCCTTTGCAGTAACCGTTTTCATGTTTAGGTTTCACTCTGTTTTCTCCTATATGGATACATGTAGTTGGAACTCTAAATCAAACACGGTTTGTGCTAGCTCTTTGAAACTTGGCACAATAATGTAGTTCCAAGTTCTATCGCTATGGTTGGTGTCCTATTGAAGTAGCCCCAAGCAGAGACTGACGAGAATCACTTTCATTGAAAGGGGTTGCCAAGCTTCCAAAAAACTACGAGTTTCCTGAAATCTCAGCAACATTTTTTCACCCAATCTTGATGATACTGGCAGGTAATGATCAGTACACCAGTCCCACTTGGCTCACCAATTTCGTTCTTCTACGTTAAACCGTTCCGTTGCAGTAACCGTTTTCATGTTTAGGTTTCACTCTGTTTTCTCCTATATGGATACATGTATTTGGAACTCTAAATCAAACACGGTTTGTGCTAGCTCTTTGAAACTTGGCACAATAATGTAGTTCCAAGTTCTATCGCTATGGTTTGTGTCCTATTGAAGTAGCCCCAAGCAGAGACTGATGAGAATCACTTTCATTGAAAGGGGTTGCCAAGCTTCCAAAAAATTACGAGTTTCCTGAAATCTCAGCAAACATTTTTTCACCCAATCTTGATGATACTGGCAGGTAATGATCAGTACACCAATCCCACTTGGCTCACCAAATTTCGTTCTTCTAGGTTGAACCGTTCCTTTGCAGTAACCGTTTTCATGTTTAGGTTTCACTCTGTTTTCTCCTATATTTATACATGTAGTTGGAACTCTAAATGAAACACAGTTTGGGCTAGCTCTTTGAAACTTGGCACAGTAATGTAGTTCCAAGTTCTATCGTTATGGTTTGTTTCCGATGGAAGTAGCCCCAAGCAAAGACTGACGAGAATCACTTTCATTGAAACGGGTTGCCAAGCTTCCAAAAAACTACGAGTTTCCTGAAATCTCAGCAAACATTTTTTCACCCAATCTTGATGATACTGGCAGGTAATGATCAGTACACCAGTCCCACTTGGCTCACCGAATTTCGTTCTTCTAGGTTAAACCGTTCATTTGCAGTAACCGTTTTCAGGTTTAGGTTTCACTCTGTTTTCTCCTATATGGATACATGTAGTTGGAACTCTAAATCAAACACGGTTTGTGCTAGCTCTTTGAAACTTGGCACAATAATGTAGTTCCAAGTTCTATCGCTATGGTTTGTGTCCTATTGAAGTAGCCCCAAGCAGAGACTGACGAGAATCACTTTCATTGAAAGGGGTTGCCAAGCTTCCAAAAAACTACGAGTTTCCTGAAATCTCAGCAAACATTTTTTCAAATAATCTTGATGATACTGGCAGGTAATGATCAGTACACTAATCCCACTTGGCTCACCAAATTTCGTTCTTCTAGGTTAAACTGTTCCTTTGCAGTAACATTTTTCATGTTTAGGTTTCACTCTGTTTTCTCCTATATGGATACATGTAGTTGGAACTCAAAATCAAACACGGTTTGTGCTAGCTCTTTGAAACTTGGCAAAATAATGTAGTTCCAAGTTCTATCGCTATGGTTGGTGTCCTATTGAAGTAGCCCCAAGCAGAGACTGACGAGAATCACTTTCATTGAAAGGGGTTGCCAGGCTTCCAAAAAACTACGAGTTTCCTGAAATCTCAGCAAACATTTTTTCACCCAATCTTGATGATACTGGCAGGTAATGATCAGTACACCAATCCCACTTGGCTCAGCAAATTTCGTTCTTCTAGGTTAAACCGTTCCTTTGCAGTAACCATTTTCATGTTTAGGTTTCACTCTGTTTTCTCCTATATGGATACATGTAGTTGGAACTCTAAATCAAACACGGTTTTTGCTACCTCTTTGAAATTTTGCACAATAATGTAGTTCCAAGTTCTATCGCTATTGTTTGTGTCCTACTGAAGTAGCCCCAAGCAGAGACTGACGAGAATCACTTTCATTGAAAGGGGTTGCCAAGCTTCCAAAAAACTACGAGTTTCCGGAAATCTCAGCAAACATTTTCTCACCCAATCTTGATGATACTGGCAGGTAATGATCAGTACACCAATCCCACTTGGCTCACCAAATTTCGTTCTTCTAGGTTAAAACTGTTCCTTTGCAGTAACCGTTTTCATGTTTAGGTTTCACTCTGTTTTCTCCTATATGGATACATGTAGTTGGAACTCTAAATCAAACACGGTTTGGGCTAGCTCTTTGAAACTTGGCACAATAATGTAGTTCCAAGTTCTATCGCTATGATTTGTGTCCGATGGAAGTAGCCCCAAGCAGAAACTGACGAGAATCACTTTCATTGAAAGGGGTTGCCAAGCTTCCAAAAAACTACGAGTTTCCTGAAATCTTAGCAAACATTTTTTTCACCCAATCTTGATGATACTGGCAGGTAATGATCAGTACACCAATCCCACTTGGATCACCAAATTTCGTTCTTCTAGGTTAAACCGTTCCTTTGCAGTAACCGTTTTCATGTTTAGGTTTCACTCTGTTTTCTCCTATATGGATACATGTAGTTGGAACTCTAAATCAAACACGGTTTGTGCTAGCTCTTTGAAACTTGGCACAATAATGTAGTTCCAAGTTCTATCGGTATGGTTGGTGTCCTATTGAAGTAGCCCCAACAGAGACTGACGAGAATCACTTTCATTGAAAGGGGTTGCCAAGCTTCCAAAAAACTACGAGTTTCCGGAAATCTCAGCAAACATTTTTTCACCCAATCTTGATGATACTGGCAGGTAATGATCAGTACACCAATCCCACTTGGCTCACCAAATTTCGTTCTTCTAGGTTAAACCGTTCCTTTGCAGTAACCGTATTCATGTTTAGGTTTCACTCTGTTCTCTCCTATATGGATACATGTAGTTGGAACTCTAAATCAAACACGGTTTGTGCTAGCTCTTTGAAACTTGGCACAATAATGTAGTTCCAAGTTCTATCGCTATGGTTTGTGTCCTATTGAAGTAGCCCCAAGCAGAGAGTGACGAGAATCACTTTCATTGAAAGGGGTTGCCAAGCTTCCAAAAAACTACGAGTTTCCTGAAATCTCAGCAAACATTTTTTCACCCAATCTAGATGATACTGGCAGGTAATGATCATTACACCAATCCCACTTTGCTCACCAAATTTCGTTCTTCTAGGTTAAACCGTTCCTTTGCAGTGACCGTTTTCATGTTTAGGTTTCACTATGTGTTCTCCTATATGGATACATGTAGTTGGAACTCTAAATCAAACACGGTTTGGGCTAGCTCTTTGAAACTTGGCACAGTAGTGTAGTTCCAAGTTCTATTGCTATGGTTTGTGTCCGATGGAAGTAGCCCCAAGCAGAGACTGACGAGAATCACTTTCATTGAAAGGGGTTGCCATGCTTCCAAAAAACTACGAGTTTCCTGAAATCTCAGCAAACATTTTTTCACCCAATCTTGATGATACTGGCAGGTAATGATCAGTACACCATTCCCACTTGGCTCACCAAATTTCGTTCTTCTAGGTTGAACCGTTCCTTTGCAGTAACCGTTTTCATGTTTAGGTTTCACTCTGTTTTCTCCTATATGGATACATGTAGTTGGAACTCTAAATCAAACACAGTTTGGGCTAGCTCTTTGAAACTTGGCACAATAATGTAGTTCCAAGTTCTATCGTTATGGTTGTGTCCGATGGAAGTAGCCCCAAGCAAAGACTGACGAGAATCACTTTCATTGAAAGGGGTTGCCAAGCTTCCAAAAAACTACGAGTTTCCTGAAATCTCAGCAAACATTTTTTCACCCAATCTTGATGATACTGGCAGGTAATGATCAGTACACCAGTCCCACTTGGCTCACCGAATTTCGTTCTTCTAGGTTAAACGGTTCATTTGCAGTAACCGTTTTCATGTTTAGGTTTCACTCTGTTTTCTCCTATATGGATACATGTAGTTGGAACTCTAAAATCAAACACGGTTTGGGCTAGCTCTTTGAAACTTGGCACAATAATGTAGTTCCAAGTTCTATCGCTATGGTTGGTGTCCTATTGAAGTATCCCCATGCAGAGACTGACGAGAATCACTTTCATTGAAAGGGGTTGCCAAGCTTCCAAAAAACTACGAGTTTCCTGAAATCTCGGCAAACATTTTTTCACCCAATCTTGATGATACTGGCAGGTAATGATCAGTACACCAATCCCACTTGGCTCACCAAATTTCGTTCTTCTAGGTTAAACCGTTCCTTTGCAGTAACCGTTTTCATGTTTAGGTTTCACTCTGTTTTCTCCTATATGGATACATGTATTTGGAACTCTAAATCAAACACGGTTTGTGCTAGCTCTTTGAAACTTGGCACAATAATGTAGTTCCAAGTTCTATCGCTATGGTTGGTGTCCTATTGAAGTAGCCCCAAGCAGAGACTGACGAGAATCACTTTCATTGAAAGGGGTTGCCAAGCTTCCAAAAAACTACGAGTTTCCTGAAATCTCAGCAAACATTTTTTCACCCAATCTTGATGATACTGGCAGGTAATGATCAGTACACCAGTCCCACTTGGCTCACCAAATTTCGTTCTTCTACGTTAAACCGTTCCGTTGCAGTAACCGTTTTCATGTTTTGGTTTTCACTCTGTTTTCTCCTATATGGATACATGTACTTGGAACTCTAAATCAAACACGGTTTGTGCTAGCTCTTTGAAACTTGGCACAATAATGTAGTTCCAAGTTCTATCGCTATGGTTGGTGTCCTATAGAAGTAGCCCCAAGCAGAGACTGATGAGAATCACTTTCATTGAAAGGGGTTGCCAAGCTTCCAAAAAACTACGAGTTTCCTGAAATCTCAGCAAACATTTTTTCACCCAATCTTGATGATACTGGCAGGTAATGATCAGTACACCAATCCCACTTGGCTCACCAAATTTCGTTCTTCTAGGTTGAACCGTTCCTTTGCAGTAACCGTTTTCATGTTTAGGTTTCACTCTGTTTTCTCCTATATTTATACATGTAGTTGGAACTCTAAATGAAACACAGTTTGGGCTAGCTCTTTGAAACTTGGCACAATAATGTAGTTCCAAGTTCTATCGTTATGGTTTGTTTCCGATGGAAGTAGCCCCAAGCAAAGACTGACGAGAATCACTTTCATTGAAACGGGTTGCCAAGCTTCCAAAAAACTACGAGTTTCCTGAAATCTCAGCAAACATTTTTTCACCAATCTTGATGATACTGGCAGGTAATGATCAGTACACCAGTCCCACTTGGCTCACCGAATTTCGTTCTTCTAGGTTAAACCGTTCATTTGCAGTAACCGTTTTCAGGTTTAGGTTTCACTCTGTTTTCTCCTATATGGATACATGTAGTTGGAACTCTAAATCAAACACGGTTTGTGCTAGCTCTTTGAAACTTGGCACAATAATGTAGTTCCAAGTTCTATCGCTATGGTTTGTGTCCTATTGAAGTAGCCCCAAGCAGAGACTGACGAGAATCACTTTCATTGAAAGGGGTTGCCAAGCTTCCAAAAAACTACGAGTTTCCTGAAATCTCAGCAAACATTTTTTCAAATAATCTTGATGATACTGGCAGGTAATGATCAGTACACTAATCCCACTTGGCTCACCAAATTTCGTTCTTCTAGGTTAAACTGTTCCTTTGCAGTAACATTTTTCATGT
Source organism: Urocitellus parryii (assembly GCF_045843805.1). Lineage (NCBI taxonomy): Eukaryota > Metazoa > Chordata > Mammalia > Rodentia > Sciuridae > Urocitellus > Urocitellus parryii. Next base: position 36,138 of record NW_027552727.1, on the reverse strand, counting down.
TTAGGTTTCACTCTGTTTTCTCCTATATGGATACATGTAGTTGGAACTCAAAATCAAACACCGTTTGTGCTAGCTCTTTGAAACTTGGCAAAATAATGTAGTTCCAAGTTCTATCGCTATGGTTGGTGTCCTATTGAAGTAGCCCCAAGCAGAGACTGACGAGAATCACTTTCATTGAAAGGGGTTGCCAGGCTTCCAAAAAACTACGAGTTTCCTGAAATCTCAGCAAACATTTTTTCACCCAATCTTGATGATACTGGCAGGTAATGATCAGTACACCAATCCCACTTGGCTCAGCAAATTTCGTTCTTCTAGGTTAAACCGTTCCTTTGCAGTAACCATTTTCATGTTTAGGTTTCACTCTGTTTTCTCCTATATGGATACATGTAGTTGGAACTCTAAATCAAACACGGTTTTTGCTACCTCTTTGAAATTTTGCACAATAATGTAGTTCCAAGTTCTATCGCTATTGTTTGTGTCCTACTGAAGTAGCCCCAAGCAGAGACTGACGAGAATCACTTTCATTGAAAGGGGTTGCCAAGCTTCCAAAAAACTACGAGTTTCCTGAAATCTCAGCAAACATTTTCTCACCCAATCTTGATGATACTGGCAGGTAATGATCAGTACACCAGTCTCACTTGGTTCACCAAATTTCGTTCTTCTACATTAAACCGTTCCTTTGCAGTAACCGTTTTCATGTTTAGGTTTCACTCTGTTTTCTCCTATATGGATACATGTAGTTGGAACTCTAAATCAAACACGGTTTGGGCTAGCTCTTTGAAACTTGGCACAATAATGTAGTTCCAAGTTCTATCGCTATGGTTTGTGTCCGATGGAAGTAGCCCCAAGCAGAAACTGACGAGAATCACTTTCATTGAAAGGGGTTGCCAAGCTTCCAAAAAACTACGAGTTTCCTGAAATCTTAGCAAACATTTTTTCACCCAATCTTGATGATACTGGCAGGTAATGATCAGTACACCAATCCCACTTGGATCACCAAATTTCGTTCTTCTAGGTTAAACCGTTCCTTTGCAGTAACCGTTTTCATGTTTAGGTTTCACTCTGTTTTCTCCTATATGGATACATGTAGTTGGAACTCTAAATCAAACACGGTTTGTGCTAGCTCTTTGAAACTTGGCACAATAATGTAGTTCCAAGTTCTATCGGTATGGTTGGTGTCCTATTGAAGTAGCCCCAACAGAGACTGACGAGAATCACTTTCATTGAAAGGGGTTGCCAAGCTTCCAAAAAACTACGAGTTTCCGGAAATCTCAGCAAACATTTTTTCACCCAATCTTGATGATACTGGCAGGTAATGATCAGTACACCAATCCCACTTGGCTCACCAAATTTCGTTCTTCTAGGTTAAACCGTTCCTTTGCAGTAACCGTATTCATGTTTAGGTTTCACTCTGTTCTCTCCTATATGGATACATGTAGTTGGGAACTCTAAATCAAACACGGTTTGTGCTAGCTCTTTGAAACTTGGCACAATAATGTAGTTCCAAGTTCTATCGCTATGGTTTGTGTCCTATTGAAGTAGCCCCAAGCAGAGAGTGACGAGAATCACTTTCATTGAAAGGGGTTGCCAAGCTTCCAAAAAACTACGAGTTTCCTGAAATCTCAGCAAACATTTTTTCACCCAATCTAGATGATACTGGCAGGTAATGATCATTACACCAATCCCACTTTGCTCACCAAATTTCGTTCTTCTAGGTTAAACCGTTCCTTTGCAGTGACCGTTTTCATGTTTAGGTTTCACTATGTGTTCTCCTATATGGATACATGTAGTTGGAACTCTAAATCAAACACGGTTTGGGCTAGCTCTTTGAAACTTGGCACAGTAGTGTAGTTCCAAGTTCTATTGCTATGGTTTGTGTCCGATGGAAGTAGCCCCAAGCAGAGACTGACGAGAATCACTTTCATTGAAAGGGGTTGCCATGCTTCCAAAAAACTACGAGTTTCCTGAAATCTCAGCAAACATTTTTTCACCCAATCTTGATGATACTGGCAGGTAATGATCAGTACACCATTCCCACTTGGCTCACCAAATTTCGTTCTTCTAGGTTGAACCGTTCCTTTGCAGTAACCGTTTTCATGTTTAGGTTTCACTCTGTTTTCTCCTATATGGATACATGTAGTTGGAACTCTAAATCAAACACAGTTTGGGCTAGCTCTTTGAAACTTGGCACAATAATGTAGTTCCAAGTTCTATCGTTATGGTTTGTGTCCGATGGAAGTAGCCCCAAGCAAAGACTGACGAGAATCACTTTCATTGAAAGGGTTGCCAAGCTTCCAAAAAACTACGAGTTTCCTGAAATCTCAGCAAACATTTTTTCACCCAATCTTGATGATACTGGCAGGTAATGATCAGTACACCAGTCCCACTTGGCTCACCGAATTTCGTTCTTCTAGGTTAAACGGTTCATTTGCAGTAACCGTTTTCATGTTTAGGTTTCACTCTGTTTTCTCCTATATGGATACATGTAGTTGGAACTCTAAATCAAACACGGTTTGGGCTAGCTCTTTGAAACTTGGCACAATAATGTAGTTCCAAGTTCTATCGCTATGGTTGGTGTCCTATTGAAGTAGCCCCATGCAGAGACTGACGAGAATCACTTTCATTGAAAGGGGTTGCCAAGCTTCCAAAAAACTACGAGTTTCCTGAAATCTCGGCAAACATTTTTTCACCCAATCTTGATGATACTGGCAGGTAATGATCAGTACACCAATCCCACTTGGCTCACCAAATTTCGTTCTTCTAGGTTAAACCGTTCCTTTGCAGTAACCGTTTTCATGTTTAGGTTTCACTCTGTTTTCTCCTATATGGATACATGTATTTGGAACTCTAAATCAAACACGGTTTGTGCTAGCTCTTTGAAACTTGGCACAATAATGTAGTTCCAAGTTCTATCGCTATGGTTGGTGTCCTATTGAAGTAGCCCCAAGCAGAGACTGACGAGAATCACTTTCATTGAAAGGGGTTGCCAAGCTTCCAAAAAACTACGAGTTTCCTGAAATCTCAGCAAACATTTTTTCACCCAATCTTGATGATACTGGCAGGTAATGATCAGTACACCAGTCCCACTTGGCTCACCAAATTTCGTTCTTCTACGTTAAACCGTTCCGTTGCAGTAACCGTTTTCATGTTTAGGTTTCACTCTGTTTTCTCCTATATGGATACATGTACTTGGAACTCTAAATCAAACACGGTTTGTGCTAGCTCTTTGAAACTTGGCACAATAATGTAGTTCCAAGTTCTATCGCTATGGTTGGTGTCCTATAGAAGTAGCCCCAAGCAGAGACTGACGAGAATCTCTTTCATTGAAAGGGGTTGCCAAGCTTCCAAAAAACTACGAGTTTCCTGAAATCTCAGCAAACATTTTTTCACCCAATCTTGATGATACTGGCAGGTAATGATCAGTACAACAATCCCACTTTGCTCACCAAATTTCGTTCTTCTAGGTTAAACCGTCCCTTTGCAGTAACCGTTTTCATGTTTAGGTTTCACTCTGTTTTCTCCTATAAGGATACATGTAGTTTGAACTCTAAATCAAACACGGTTTGTGCTAGCTCTTTGAAACTTGGCAAAATAATGTAGTTCCAAGTTCTATCGCTATGGTTGTTGTCCTATTGAAGTAGCCCCAAGCAGAGACTGACGAGAATCACTTTCATTGAAAGGGGTTGCCAAGCTTCCAAAAAACTACGAGTTTCCTGAAATCTCAGCAAACATTTTTTAACCCAATCATGATGATACTGGCAGGTAATGATCAGTACACTAATCCCACTTGGCTCACCAAATTTCGTTCTTCTAGGTTAAACCGTTCCTTTGCAGTAACCGTTTTTATGTTTAGGTTTCACTCTGTTTTCTCCTATATGGATACATGTAGTTGGAACTCAAAATCAAACACGGTTTGTGCTAGCTCTTTGAAACTTGGCACAATAATGTAGTTCCAAGTTCTATCGCTATGGTTTGTGTCCTATTGAAGTAGCCCCAAGCAGAGACTGACGAGAATCACTTTCATTGAAAGGGGTTGCCAAGCTTCCAAAAAACTACGAGTTTCCTGAAATCTCAGCAAACATTTTTTCACCCAATCTTGATGATACTGGCAGGTAATGATCAGTACACCAATCCCACTTGGCTCACCAAATTTCGTTCTTCTAGGTTGAACCGTTCCTTTGCAGTAACCGTTTTCATGTTTAGGTTTCACTCTGTTTTCTCCTATATGGATACATGTAGTTGGAACTCTAAATGAAACACAGTTTGGGCTAGCTCTTTGAAACTTGGCACAATAATGTAGTTCCAAGTTCTATCATTATGGTTTGTTTCCGATGGAAGTAGCCCCAAGCAAAGACTGACGAGAATCACTTTCATTGAAACGGGTTGCCAAGCTTCCAAAAAACTACGAGTTTCCTGAAATCTCAGCAAACATTTTTTCACCCAATCTTGATGATACTGGCAGGTAATGATCAGTACACCAGTCCCACTTGGCTCACCGAATTTCGTTCTTCTAGGTTAAACCGTTCATTTGCAGTAACCGTTTTCATGTTTAGGTTTCACTCTGTTTTCTCCTATATGGATACATGTAGTTGGAACTCTAAATCAAACACGGTTTGTGCTAGCTCTTTGAAACTTGGCACAATAATGTAGTTCCAAGTTCTATCGCTATGGTTTGTGTCCTATTGAAGTAGCCCCAAGCAGAGACTGACGAGAATCACTTTCATTGAAAGGGGTTGCCAAGCTTCCAAAAAACTACGAGTTTCCTGAAATCTCAGCAAACATTTTTTCAAATAATCTTGATGATACTGGCAGGTAATGATCAGTACACTAATCCCACTTGGCTCACCAAATTTCGTTCTTCTAGGTTAAACTGTTACTTTGCAGTAACCTTTTTCATGTTTAGGTTTCACTCTGTTTTCTCCTATATGGATACATGTAGTTGGAACTCAAAATCAAACACGGTTTGTGCTAGCTCTTTGAAACTTGGCAAAATAATGTAGTTCCAAGTTCTATCGCTATGGTTGGTGTCCTATTGAAGTAGCCCCAAGCAGAGACTGACGAGAATCACTTTCATTGAAAGGGGTTGCCAAGCTTCCAAAAAACTACGAGTTTCCTGAAATCTCAGCAAACATTTTTTCACCCAATCTTGATGATACTGGCAGGTAATGATCAGTACACCAATCCCACTTGGCTCACCAAATTTCGTTCTTCTAGGTTAAACCGTTCCTTTGCAGTAACCATTTTCATGTTTAGGTTTCACTCTGTTTTCTCCTATATGGATACATGTAGTTGGAACTCTAAATCAAACACGGTTTGTGCTAGCTCTTTGAAACTTCGCACAATAATGTAGTTCCAAGTTCTATTGCTATGGTTTGTGTCCTATTGAAGTAGCCCCAAGCAGAGACTGACGAGAATCACTTTCATTGAAAGGGGTTGCCAAGCTTCCAAAAAACTACGAGTTTCCTGAAATCTCAGCAAACATTTTTTCACCCAATCTTGATGATACTGGCAGGTAATGATCAGTACACCAATCCCACTTGGCTCACCAAATTTCGTTCTTCTAGGTTGAACCGTTCCTTTGCAGTAACCGTTTTCATGTTTAGGTTTCACTCTGTTTTCTCCTATATGGATACATGTAGTTGGAACTCTAAATGAAACACAGTTTGGGCTAGCTCTTTGAAACTTGGCACAATAATGTAGTTCCAAGTTCTATCGTTATGGTTTGTTTCCGATGGAAGTAGCCCCAAGCAAAGACTGACGAGAATCACTTTCATTGAAACGGGTTGCCAAGCTTCCAAAAAACTACGAGTTTCCTGAAATCTCAGCAAACATTTTTTCACCCAATCTTGATGATACTGGCAGGTAATGATCAGTACACCAATCCCACTTGGCTCACCGAATTTCGTTCTTCTAGGTTAAACCGTTCATTTGCAGTAACCGTTTTCATGTTTAGGTTTCACTCTGTTTTCTCCTATATGGATACATGTAGTTGGAACTCTAAATCAAACACGGTTTGTGCTAGCTCTTTGAAACTTGGCACAATAATGTAGTTCCAAGTTCTATCGCTATGGTTTGTGTCCTATTGAAGTAGCCCCAAGCAGAGACTGACGAGAATCACTTTCATTGAAAGGGGTTGCCAAGCTTCCAAAAAACTACGAGTTTCCTGAAATCTCAGCAAACATTTTTTCAAATAATCTTGATGATACTGGCAGGTAATGATCAGTACACTAATCCCACTTGGCTCACCAAATTTCGTTCTTCTAGGTTAAACTGTTCCTTTGCAGTAACCTTTTTCATGTTTAGGTTTCACTCTGTTTTCTCCTATATGGATACATGTAGTTGGAACTCAAAATCAAACACGGTTTGTGCTAGCTCTTTGAAACTTGGCAAAATAATGTAGTTCCAAGTTCTATCGCTATGGTTGGTGTCCTATTGAAGTAGCCCCAAGCAGAGACTGACGAGAATCACTTTCATTGAAAGGGGTTGCCAAGCTTCCAAAAAACTACGAGTTTCCTGAAATCTCAGCAAACATTTTTTCACCCAATCTTGATGATACTGGCAGGTAATGATCAGTACACCAATCCCACTTGGCTCACCAAATTTCGTTCTTCTAGGTTAAACCGTTCCTTTGCAGTAACCATTTTCATGTTTAGGTTTCACTCTGTTTTCTCCTATATGGATACATGTAGTTGGAACTCTAAATCAAACACGGTTTTTGCTACCTCTTTGAAATTTTGCACAATAATGTAGTTCCAAGTTCTATCGCTATTGTTTGTGTCCTACTGAAGTAGCCCCAAGCAGAGACTGACGAGAATCACTTTCATTGAAAGGGGTTGCCAAGCTTCCAAAAAACTACGAGTTTCCTCAAATCTCAGCAAACATTTTTTCACCCCATCTGGATGATACTGGCAGGTAATGATCACTACACCAATCCCACTTGGCTCACCAAATTTCGTTCTTCTAGGTTAAACCGTTCATTTGCAGTAACCGTATTCATGTTTAGGTTTCACTCTGTTTTCTCCTAGGAGAAACATGTAGTTGAACTCTAAACATGAACTACGGTTTGTGCTAGCTCTTTGAAACTTGGCACAATAATGTAGTTCCAAGTTCTATCGCTATGGTTGGTGTCCTATTCAAGTAGCCCCAAGCAGAGACTGACGAGAATCACTTTCATTGAAAGGGGTTGCCAAGCTTCCAAAAAACTACGAGTTTCCTGAAATCTCAGCAAACATTTTTTCACCCAATCTTGATGATACTGGCAGGTAATGATCAGTACACCAATCCCACTTGGCTCACCAAATTTCGTTCTTCTAGGTTAAACCGTTCCTTTGCAGTAACCGTTTTCATGTTTAGGTTTCACTCTGTTTTCTCCTATATGGATACATGTAGTTGGAACTCTAAATCAAACACGGTGTGTGCTAGCTCTTTGAAACTTGGCACAATAATGTAGTTCCAAGTTCTATCGCTATGGTTTGTGTCCTATTGAAGTAGCCCCAACAGAGACTGACGAGAATCACTTTCATTGAAAGGGGTTGCCAAGCTTCCACAAAACTACGAGTTTCCTGAAATCTCAGCAAACATTTTTTCACCCAATCTTGATGATACTGGCAGGTAATGATCAGTACACCAATACCACTTGGCTCACCAAATTTTGTTCTTCTACCTTAAACCGTTCCTTTGCAGTAACCGTTTTCATGTTTAGGTTTCACTCTGTTTTCTCCTATATGGATACATGTATTTGGATCTCTAAATCAAACACGGTTTGTGCTAGCTCTTTGAAACTTGGCACAATAATGTAGTTCCTAGTTCTATCGCTACGGTTGGTGTCCTATTGAAGTAGCCCCAAGCAGAGACTGACGAGAATCACTTTCATTGAAAGGGGTTGCCAAGCTTCCAAAAAACTACGAGTTTCCTGAAATCTAAGCAAACATTTTTTCACCCAATCTTGATGATACTGGCAGGTAATGATCAGTACACCAGTCTCACTTGGTTCACCAAATTTCGTTCTTCTAGGTTAAACCGTTCGTTTCCAGTAACCGTTTTCATGTTTAGGTTTCACTCTGTTTTCTCCTATATGGATACATGTAGTTGGAACTCTAAATCAAACACAGTTTGTGCTAGCTCTTTGAAATTTTGCACAATAATGTAGTTCCAATTTCTATCGCTATGGTTTGTGTCATACTGAAGTAGCCCCAAGCGGAGACTGACAAGAATCACTTTCATTGAGAGCGGTTGCCAAGCTTCCAAAAAACTACGAGTTTCCTCAAATCTCAGCAAACATTTTCTCACCCAATCTTGATGATACTGGCAGGTAATGATCAGTACACCAGTCTCAATTGGTTCACCAAATTTCGTTCTTCTAGGTTAAACCGTTCCTTTGCAGTAACCGTTTTCATGTTTAGGTTTCACTCTGTTTTCTCCTATATGGATACATGTAGTTGGAACTCTAAATCAAACACGGTTTGTGCTAGCTCTTTGAAACTTGGAACAATAATGTATTTCCAAGTTCTTTCGATATGGTTTGTGTCCTATTGAAGTAGCCCCAAGCAGAGACTGACGAGAATCACTTTCATTGAAAGGGGTTGCCAAGCTTCCAAAAAACTACGAGATTCCTGAAATCTCAGCAAACATTTTTTCACCCAGTCTTGATGATACTGGCAGGTAATGATCAGGAAACCAATCCCACTTGGCTCACCAATTTCGCTCTTCTTGGTTAAACCGTTCCTTTGCAGTAACCGTTTTCATGTTTAGGTTTCACTCTGTTATCTCCTATACGGATACATGTAGTTGGAACTCTAAATCAAACACGGTTTGTGCTAGCTCTTTGAAACTTGGCACAATAATGTAGTTCCAAGTTCTATCGTTATGGTTTGTGTCCGATGGAAGTAGCCCCAAGCAAAGACTGACGAGAATCACTTTCATTGAAAGGGGTTGCCAAGCTTCCAAAAAACTACGAGTTTCCTGAAATCTCAGCAAACATTTTTTCACCCAATCTTGATGATACTGGCAGGTAATGATCAGTACACCAGTCCCACTTGGCTCACCGAATTTCGTTCTTCTAGGTTAAACGGTTCATTTGCAGTAACCGTTTTCATGTTTAGGTTTCACTCTGTTTTCTCCTATATGGATACATGTAGTTGGAACTCTAAATCAAACACGGTTTTGGCTAGCTCTTTGAAACTTGGCACAATAATGTAGTTCCAAGTTCTATCGCTATGGTTGGTGTCCTATTGAAGTAGCCCCAAGCAGAGAATGACGAGAATCACTTTCATTGAAAGGGTTTGCCAAGCTTCCAAAAAACTACGAGTTTCCTGAAATCTCGGAAAACATTTTTTCACCCAATCTTGATGATACTGGCAGGTAATGATCAGTACACCAATCCCACTTGGCTCACCAAATTTCGTTCTTCTAGGTTAAACCGTTCCTTTGCAGTAACCGTTTTCATGTTTAGGTTTCACTCTGTTTTCTCCTATACAGATAAATGTAGTTGGAACTCTAAATCAAACACGGTTTGTGCTAGCTCTTTGAAACTTGGCACAATAATGTAGTTCCAAGTTCTATCGCTATGGTTGGTGTCCTATTGAAGTAGCCCCAAGCAGAGATTGACGAGAATCACTTTCATTGAAAGGGGTTGCCAAGCTTCCAAAAAACTACGAGTTTCCTGAAATCTCAGCAAACATTTTTTCACCCAATCTTGATGATACTGGCAGGTAATGATCAGTACACCAGTCCCACTTGGCTCACCAAATTTCGTTCTTCTACGTTAAACCGTTCCGTTGCAGTAACCGTTTTCATGTTTAGGTTTCACTCTGTTTTCTCCTGTATGGATACATGTAGTTGGAACTCTAAATCAAACACGGTTTGTGCTAGCTCTTTGAAACTTGCAACAATAATGTAGTTCCAAGTTCTATCGCTATGGTTGGTGTCCTATAGAAGTAGCCCCAAGCAGAGACTGACGAGAATCACTTTCATTGAAAGGGGTTGCCAAGCTTCCAAAAAACTACGAGTTTCCTGAAATCTCAGCAAAAATTTTTTCACCCAATCTTGATGATACTGGCAGGTAATGATCAGTACAACAATCCCACTTTGCTCACCAAATTTCGTTCTTCTAGGTTAAACCGTCCCTTTGCAGTAACCGTTTTCATGTTTAGGTTTCACTCTGTTTTCTCCTATATGGATACATGTAGTTGGAACTCTAAATCAAACACGGTTTGGGCTAGCTCTTTGAAACTTGGCACAATCATGTAGTTCCAAGTTCTATCGCTATGGTTGGTGTCCTATTGAAGTAGCCCCAAGCAGAGACTGACGAGAATCACTTTCATTGAAAGGGGTTGCCAAGCTTCCAAAAAACTACGAGTTTCCTGAAATCTCAGCAAACATTTTTTCACCCAATCATGATGATACTGGCAGGTAATGATCAGTACACCAATCCCACTTGGCTCACCAAATTTCGTTCTTCTAGGTTAAACCGTTCCTTTGCAGTAACCGTTTTTATGTTTAGGTTTCACTCTGTTTTCTCCTATATGGATACATGTAGTTGGAACTCTAAATCAAACACGGTTTGTGCTAGCTCTTTGAAACTTGGCACAATAATGTAGTTCCAAGTTCTATCGCTATGGTTGGTGTCCTATTGAAGTAGACCCAAGCAGAGACTGACGAGAATCACTTTCACTGAAAGGGGTTGCCAAGCTTCCAAAAAACTACGATTTTCCTGAAATCTCAGCAAACATTTTTTCAAATAATCTTGATGATACTGGCAGGTAATGATCAGTACACTAATCCCACTTGGCTCACCAAATTTCGTTCTTCTAGGTTAAACTGTTCCTTTGCAGTAACCGTTTTCATGTTTAGGTTTCACTCTGTTTTCTCCTATATGGATACATGTAGTTGGAACTCAAAATCAAACACGGTTTGTGCTAGCTCTTTGAAACTTGGCAAAATAATGTAGTTCCAAGTTCTATCGCTATGGTTGGTGTCCTATTGAAGTAGCCCCAAGCAGAGACTGACGAGAATCACTTTCATTGAAAGGGGTTGCCAAGCTTCCAAAAAACTACGAGTTTCCTGAAATCTCAGCAAACATTTTTTCACCCAATCTTGATGATACTGGCAGGTAATGATCAGTACACCAATCCCACTTGGCTCACCAAATTTCGTTCTTCTAGGTTATACCGTTCCTTTGCAGTATCCGTATTCATGTTTAGGTTTCACTCTGTTTTCTCCTATATGCATACATGTAGTTGGAACTCTAAATCAAACACGGTTTGTGCTAGCTCTTTGAAACTTGGCACAATAATGTAGTTCCAAGTTCTATCGCTATGGTTTGTGTCTGATGGAAGTAGCGCCAAGCAGAGACTGACGAGAATCACTTTCATTGAAAGGGGTTGCCAAGCTTCCAAAAAACTACGAGTTTCCTGAAATCTCAGCAAACATTTTTTCACCCAATCTTGATGATACTGGCAGGTAATGATCAGTACACCAGTCCCACTTGGCTCACCGAATTTCGTTCTTCTAGGTTAAACGATTCATTTGCAGTAACCGTTTTCATGTTTAGGTTTCACTCTGTTTTCTCCTATATGGATACATGTAGTTGGAACTCTAAATCAAACACGGTTTGGGCTAGCTCTTTGAAACTTGGCACAATAAAGTAGTTCCAAGTTCTATCGCTATGGTTGGTGTCCTATTGAAGTAGCCCCAAGCAGAGAATGACGAGAATCACTTTCATTGAAAGGGTTTGCCAAGCTTCCAAAAAACTACGAGTTTCCTGAAATCTCGGAAAACATTTTTTCACCCAATCTTGATGATACTGGCAGGTAATGATCAGTACACCAATCCCACTTGGCTCACCAAATTTCGTTCTTCTAGGTTAAACCGTTCCTTTGCAGTAACCGTTTTTATGTTTAGGTTTCACTCTGTTTTCTCCTATACGGATACATGTAGTTGGAACTCTAAATCAAACACGGTTTGTGCTAGCTCTTTGAAACTTGGCACAATAATGTAGTTCCAAGTTCTATCGCTATGGTGTGTGTTCGATGGAAGTAGCCCCAAGCAGAGACTGACGAGAATCACTTTCATTGAAAGGGGTTGCCAAGCTTCCAAAAAACTACGATTTTCCTGAAATCTCAGCAAACATTTTTTCAAATAATCTTGATGATACTGGCAGGTAATGATCAGTACACTAATCCCACTTGGCTCACCAAATTTCGTTCTTCTAGGTTAAACTGTTCCTTTGCAGTAACCGTTTTCATGTTTAGGTTTCACTCTGTTTTCTCCTATATGGATACATGTAGTTGGAACTCTAAATCAAACACGGTTTGTGCTAGCTCTTTGAAACTTGGCACAATAATGTAGTTCCAAGTTCTATCGCTATGGTTTGTGTGCTATTGAAGTAGCCCCAACAGAGACTGACGAGAATCACTTTCATTGAAAGGGGTTGCCAAGCTTCCAAAAAACTACGAGTTTCCTGAAATATCAGCAAACATTTTTTCACCCAATCTTGATGATACTGGCAGGTAATGATCAGTACACCAATCCCACTTGGCTCACCAAATTTCGTTCTTCTAGGTTAAACCGATCCTTTGCAGTAACCGTATTCATGTTTAGGTTTCACTCTGTTTTCTCCTATATGGATACATGTAGTTGGAACTCTAAATCAAACACGGTTTTTGCTACCTCTTTGAAATTTTGCACAATAATGTAGTTCCAAGTTCTATCGCTATTGTTTGTGTCCTACTGAAGTAGCCCCAAGCAGAGACTGAGGAGAATCACTTTCATTGAAAGGGGTTGCCAAGCTTCCAAAAAACTACGAGTTTCCTCAAATCTCAGCAAACATTTTTTCACCCAATCTGGATGATACTGGCAGGTAATGATCAGTACACCAATCCCACTTGGCTCACCAAATTTCGTTCTTCTAGGTTAAACCGTTCATTTGCAGTAACCGTTTTCATGTTTAGGTTTCACTCTGTTTTCTGCTATATGGATACATGTAGTTGGAACTCTAAATCAAACACGGTTTGTGCTAGCTCTTTGAAACTTGGCACAATAATGTAGTTCCAAGTTCTATCGCTATGGTTGGTGTCCTATTGAAGTAGCCCCAAGCAGAGACTGACGAGAATCACTTTCATTGAAAGGGGTTGCCAAGCTTCCAAAAAACTACGAGTTTCCTGAAATCTCAGCAAACATTTTTTCACCCAATCTTGATGATACTGGCAGGTAATGATCAGTACACCAGTCCCACTTGGCTCACCAAATTTCGTTCTTCTAGGTTAAACCGTTCCGTTGCAGTAACCGTTTTCATGTTTAGGTTTCACTCTGTTTTCTCCTATATGGATACATGTAGTTGGAACTCTAAATCAAACACGGTTTGTGCTAGCTCTTTGAAACTTGGCACAATAATGTAGTTCCAAGTTCTATCGCTATGGTTTGTGTCCGATGGAAGTAGCCCCAAGCAGAGACTGACGAGAATCACTTTCATTGAAAGGGGTTGCCAAGCTTCCAAAAAACTACGAGTTTCCTGAAATCTCGGAAAACATTTTTTCACCCAATCTTGATGATACTGGCAGGTAATGATCAGTACACCAATCCCACTTGGCTCACCAAATTTCGTTCTTCTAGGTTAAACCGTTCCTTTGCAGTAACCGTTTTTATGTTTAGGTTTCACTCTGTTTTCTCCTATACGGATACATGTAGTTGGAACTCTAAATCAAACACGGTTTGTGCTAGCTCTTTGAAACTTGGCACAATAATGTAGTTCCAAGTTCTATCGCTATGGTGTGTGTCCGATGGAAGTAGCCCCAAGCAGAGACTGACGAGAATCACTTTCATTGAAAGGGGTTGCCAAGCTTCCAAAAAACTACGATTTTCCTGAAATCTCAGCAAACATTTTTTCAAATAATCTTGATGATACTGGCAGGTAATGATCAGTACACTAATCCCACTTGGCTCACCAAATTTCGTTCTTCTAGGTTAAACTGTTCCTTTGCAGTAACCGTTTTCATGTTTAGGTTTCACTCTGTTTTCTCCTATATGGATACATGTAGTTGGAACTCTAAATCAAACACGGTTTGTGCTAGCTCTTTGAAACTTGGCACAATAATGTAGTTCCAAGTTCTATCGCTATGGTTTGTGTCCTATTGAAGTAGCCCCAACAGAGACTGACGAGAATCACTTTCATTGAAAGGGGTTGCCAAGCTTCCAAAAAACTACGAGTTTCCTGAAATCTCAGCAAACATTTTTTCACCCAATCTTGATGATACTGGCAGGTAATGATCAGTACACCAATCCCACTTGGCTCACCAAATTTCGTTCTTCTAGGTTAAACCGATCCTTTGCAGTAACCGTATTCATGTTTAGGTTTCACTCTGTTTTCTCCTATATGGATACATGTAGTTGGAACTCTAAATCAAACACGGTTTGTGCTAGCTCTTTGAAACTTGGCAAAATAATGTAGTTCCAAGTTCTATCGCTATGGTTGGTGTCCTATTGAAGTAGCCCCAAGCAGAGACTGACGAGAATCACTTTCATTGAAAGGGGTTGCCAAGCTTCCAAAAAACTACGAGTTTCCTGAAATCTCAGCAAACATTTTTTCACCCAATCTTGATGATACTGGCAGGTAATGATCAGTACACCAATCCCACTTGGCTCACCAAATTTCGTTCTTCTAGGTTATACCGTTCCTTTGCAGTATCCGTATTCATGTTTAGGTTTCACTCTGTTTTCTCCTATATGCATACATGTAGTTGGAACTCTAAATCAAACACGGTTTGTGCTAGCTCTTTGAAACTTGGCACAATAATGTAGTTCCAAGTTCTATCGCTATGGTTTTTGTCCTATTCAAGTAGCCCCAAGCAGAGACTGACGAGAATCACTTTAATTGAAAGGGGTTGCCAAGCTTCCAAAAAACTACGAGTTTCCTGAAATCTCGGCAAAAATTTTTTCACCCAATCTTGATGATACTGGCAGGTAATGATCAGTACACCAATACCACTTGGCTCACCAAATTTCGTTCTTCTACGTTAAACCGTTCCTTTGCAGTAACCGTTTTCATGTTTAGGTTTCACTCTGTTTTCTCCTATATGGATACATGTAGTTGGAACTCTAAATCAAACACGGTTTGTGCTAGCTCTTTGAAACTTGGCACAATAATGTAGTTCCAAGTTCTATCGTTATGGTTTGTTTCCGATGGAAGTAGCCCCAAGCAAAGACTGACGAGAATCACTTTCATTGAAACGGGTTGCCAAGCTTCCAAAAAACTACGAGTTTCCTGAAATCTCAGCAAACATTTTTTCACCCAATCTTGATGATACTGGCAGGTAATGATCAGTACACCAGTCCCACTTGGCTCACCGAATTTCGTTCTTCTAGGTTAAACCGTTCCTTTGCAGTAACCGTTTTCAGGTTTAGGTTTCACTCTGTTTTCTCCTATATGGATACATGTAGTTGGAACTCTAAATCAAACACGTTTTGTGCTAGCTCTTTGAAACTTGGCACAATAATGTAGTTCCAAGTTCTATCGCTATGGTTTGTGTCCGATGGAAGTAGCCCCAAGCAGAGACTGACGAGAATCACTTTAATTGAAAGGGGTTGCCAAGCTTCCAAAAAACTACGAGTTTCCTGAAATCTCAGCAAACATTTTTTCAAATAATCTTGATGATACAGGCAGGTAATGATCAGTACACTAATCCCACTTGGCTCACCAAATTTCGTTCTTCTAGGTTAAACTGTTCCTTTGCAGTAACCGTTTTCATGTTTAGGTTTCACACTGTTTTCTCCTATATGGATACATGTAGTTGGAACTCAAAATCAAACACGGTTTGTGCTAGCTCTTTGAAACTTGGCAAAATAATGTAGTTCCAAGTTCTATCGCTATGGTTGGTGTCCTATTGAAGTAGCCCCAAGCAGAGACTGACGAGAATCACTTTCATTGAAAGGGGTTGCCAAGCTTCCAAAAAACTACGAGTTTCCTGAAATCTCAGCAAACATTTTTTCACCCAATCTTGATGATACTGGCAGGTAATGATCAGTACACCAGTCCCACTTGGCTCACCGAATTTCGTTCTTCTAGGATAAACCGTTCATTTGCAGTAACCGTTTTCATGTTTAGGTTTCACTCTGTTTTCTCCTATATGGATACATGTAGTTGGAACTCTAAATCAAACACGGTTTGTGCTAGCTCTTTGAAACTTGGCACAATAATGTAGTTCCAAGTTCTATCGCTATAGTTGGTGTCCTATTGAAGTAGCCCCAAGCAGAGACTGACGAGAATCACTTTCATTGAAAGGGGTTGCCAAGCTTCCAAAAAACTACGAGTTTCCTGAAATCTCAGCAAACATTTTTTCAAATAATCTTGATGAACTGGCAGGTAATGATCAGTACACTAATCCCACTTGGCTCACCAAATTTCGTTCTTCTAGGTTAAACTGTTCCTTTGCAGTAACCGTTTTCATGTTTAGGTTTCACTCTGTTTTCTACTATATGGATACATGTAGTTGGAACTCAAAATCAAACACGGTTTGTGCTAGCTCTTTGAAACTTGGCAAAATAAGGTAGTTCCAAGTTCTATCGCTATGGTTGGTGTCCTATTGAAGTAGCCCCAAGCAGAGACTGACGAGAATCACTTTCATTGAAAGCGGTTGCGAAGCTTCCAAAAAACTACGAGTTTCCTGAAATCTCAGCAAACATTTTTTCACCCAATCTTGATGATACTGGCAGGTAATGATCAGTACACCAATCCCACTTGGCTCACCAAATTTCGTTCTTCTAGGTTAAACCGTTCCTTTGCAGTATCCGTATTCATGTTTAGGTTTCACTCTGTTTTCTCCTATATGGATACATGTAGTCGGAACTCTAAATCAAACACGGTTTGTGCTAGCTCTTTGAAACTTGTCACAATAATGTAGTTCCAAGTTCTATCGCTATGGTTTGTGTCCGATGGAAGTAGCCCCAAGCAGAGACTGACGAGAATCACTTTCATTGAAAGGGGTTGCCAAGCTTCCAAAAAACTACGAGTTTCCTGAAATCTTAGCAAACATTTTTTCACCCAATCTTGATGATACTGGCAGTTAATGATCAGTACACCAGTCTCACTTGGTTCACCAAATTTCGTTCTTCTAGGTTAAACCGTTCCTTTGCAGTAACCGTTTTCATGTTTAGGTTTCACTCTGTTTTCTCCTATATGGATACATGTAGTTGGAACTCTAAATCAAACACGGTTTTTGCTACCTCTTTGAAATTTTGCACAATAATGTAGTTCCAAGTTCTATCGCTATTGTTTGTGTCCTACTGAAGTAGCCCCAAGCAGAGACTGACGAGAATCACTTTCATTGAAAGGGGTTGCCAAGCTTCCAAAAAACTACGAGTTTCCTCAAATCTCAGCAAACATTTTTTCACCCAATCTGGATGATACTGGCAGGTAATGATCAGTACACCAATCCCACTTGGCTCACCAAATTTCGTTCTTCTAGGTTAAACCGTTCCTTTGCAGTAACCGTATTCATGTTTAGGTTTCACTCTGTTTTCTCCTATATGGATACATGTAGTTGGAACTCTAAATCAAACACGGTTTGTGCTAGCTCTTTGAAACTTGGCACAATAATGTAGTTCCAAGTTCTATCGCTATGGTTTGTGTCCGATGGAAGTAGCCCCAAGCAGAGACTGACGAGAATCACTTTCATTGAAAGGGGTTGCCAAGCTTCCAAAAAACTACGAGTTTCCTGAAATCTCAGCAAACATTTTTTCAAATAATCTTGATGATACTGGCAGGTAATGATCAGTACACCAATCCCACTTGGCTCACCAAATTTCGTTCTTCTAGGTTAAACCGTTCCTTTGCAGTAACCGTTTACATGTTTAGGTTTCACTCTGTTTTCTCCTATATGGATACATGTAGTTGGAACTCTAAATCAAACACGGTGTGTGCTAGCTCTTTGAAACTTGGCACAATAATGTAGTTCCAAGTTCTATCGCTATGGTTTGTGTCCTATTGAAGTAGCCCCAACAGAGACTGACGAGAATCACTTTCATTGAAAGGGGTTGCCAAGCTTCCAAAAAACTACGAGTTTCCTGAAATCTCAGCAAACATTTTTTCACCCAATCTTGATGATACTGGCAGGTAATGATCATTACACCAATCCCACTTTGCTCACCAAATTTCGTCCTTCTAGGTTAAACCGCTCCTTTGCAGTAACCGTTTTCATGTTTAGGTTTCACTCTGTTTTCTCCTATATGGATACATGTAGTTGGAACTCTAAATCAAACACGGATTGTGCTAGCTCTTTGAAACTTGGCACAATAATGTAGTTCCGAGTTCTATCGCTATGGTTTGTGTCCTATTGAAGTAGCCCCAAGCAGAGACTGACGAGAATCACTTTCATTGAAAGGGGTTGCCAAGCTTCCAAAAAACTACGAGTTTCCTGAAATCTCTGCAAACATTTTTTACCCAATCTTGATGATACTGGCAGGTAATGATCAGTACACCAATACCACTTGGCTCACCAAATTTCGTTCTTCTACGTTAAACCGTTCCTTTGCAGTAACCGTTTTCATGTTTAGGTTTCACTCTGTTTTCTCCTATATGGATACATGTAGTTTGAACTCTAAATCAAACACGGTTTTTGCTACCTCTTTGAAATTTTGCACAATAATGTAGTTCCAAGTTCTATCGCTATTGTTTGTGTCCTACTGAAGTAGCCCCAAGCAGAGACTGACGAGAATCACTTTCATTGAAAGGGGTTGCCAACCTTCCAAAAAACTACGAATTTCCTCAAATCTCAGCAAACATTTTTTCACCCAATCTGGATGATACTGGCAGGTAATGATCAGTACACCAATCCCACTTGGCTCACCAAATTTCGTTCTTCTAGGTTAAACCGTTCATTTGCAGTAACCGTATTCATGTTTAGGTTTCACTCTGTTTTCTCCTATATGGATACATGTAGTTGGAACTCTAAATCAAACACGGTTTGTGCTAGCTCTTTGAAACTTGGCACAATAATGTAGTTCCAAGTTCTATCGCTATGGTTGGTGTCCTATTCAAGTAGCCCCAAGCAGAGACTGACGAGAATCACTTTCATTGAAAGGGGTTGCCAAGCTTCCAAAAAACTACGAGTTTCCTGAAATCTCAGCAAACATTTTTTCACCCAAAATTGATGATACTGGCAGGTAATGATCAGTACACCAGTCCCACTTGGCTCACCAAATTTCGTTCTTCTAGGTTAAACCGTTCCGTTGCAGTAACCGTTTTCATGTTTAGGTTTCACTCTGTTTTCTCCTATATGGATACATGTAGTTGGAACTCTAAATCAAACACGGTTTGTGCTAGCTCTTTGAAACTTGGCACAATAATGTAGTTCCAAGTTCTATCGCTATGGTTTGTGTCCGATGGAAGTAGCCCCAAGCAGAGACTGACGAGAATCACTTTCATTGAAAGGGGTTGCCAAGCTTCCAAAAAACTACGAGTTTCCTGAAATCTCAGCAAACATTTTTTCACCCAATCTTGATGATACTGGCAGATAATGATCAGTACACCAGTCCCACTTGGCTCACCAAATTTCGTTCTTCTAGGTTAAACCGTTCCGTTGCAGTAACCGTTTTCATGTTTAGGTTTCACTCTGTTTTCTCCTATATGGATACATGTAGTTGGAACTCTAAATCAAACACGGTTTGTGCTAGCTCTTTGAAACTTGGCACAATAATGTAGTTCCAAGTTCTATCGCTATGGTTTGTGTCCGATGGAAGTAGCCCCAAGCAGAGACTGACGAGAATCACTTTCATTGAAAGGGGTTGCCAAGCTTCCAAAAAACTACGAGTTTCCTGAAATCTCAGCAAACATTTTTTCACCCAATCTTGATGATACTGGCAGGTAATGATCAGTACACCAATCCCACTTGGCTCACCAAATTTCGTTCTTCTAGGTTAAACCGTTCCTTTGCAGTAACCGTTTACATGTTTAGGTTTCACTCTGTTTTCTCCTATATGGATACATGTAGTTGGAACTCTAAATCAAACACGGTGTGTGCTAGCTCTTTGAAACTTGGCACAATAATGTAGTTCCAAGTTCTATCGCTATGGTTTGTGTCCTATTGAAGTAGCCCCAACAGAGACTGACGAGAATCACTTGAATTGAAAGGGGTTGCCAAGCTTCCAAAAAACTACGAGTTTCCTGAAATCTCAGCAAACATTTTTTCACCCAATCTTGATGATACTGGCAGGTAATGATCATTACACCAATCCCACTTTGCTCACCAAATTTCGTTCTTCTAGGTTAAACCGTTCCTTTGCAGTAACCGTTTTCATGTTTAGGTTTCACTCTGTTTTCTCCTATATGGATACATGTAGTTGGAACTCTAAATCAAACACGGTTTGTGCTAGCTCTTTGAAACTTGGCACAATAATGTAGTTCCGAGTTCTATCGCTATGGTTTGTGTCCTATTGAAGTAGCCCCAAGCAGAGACTGACGAGAATCACTTTCATTGAAAGGGGTTGCCAAGCTTCCAAAAAACTACGAGTTTCCTGAAATCTCGGCAAACATTTTTTCACCCAATCTTGATGATACTGGCAGGTAATGATCAGTACACCAGTCCCACTTGGCTCACCAAATTTCGTTCTTCTAGGTTAAACCGTTCCGTTGCAGTAACCGTTTTCATGTTTAGGTTTCACTCTGTTTTCTCCTATATGGATACATGTATTTGGATCTCTAAATCAAACACGGTTTGTGCTAGCTCTTTGAAACTTGGCACAATAATGTAGTTCCAAGTTCTATCGCTATGGTTGGTGTCCCATTGAAGTAGCCCCAAGTAGAGACTGACGAGAATCACTTTCATTGAAAGGGGTTGCCAAGCTTCCAAAAAACTACGAGTTTCCTGAAATCTCAGCAAACATTTTTTCACCCAATCTTGATGATACTGGCAGGTAATGATCAGTACACCAATCCCACTTTGCTCACCAAATTTCGTTCTTCTAGGTTAAACCGTTCGTTTGCAGTAACCGTTTTCATGTTTAGGTTTCACTCTGTTTTCTCCTATATGGATATATGTAGTTGGAACTCTAAATCAAACACGGTTTGTGCTAGCTCTTTGAAACTTGGCACAATAATGTAGTTCCAAGTTCTATCGTTATGGTTTGTTTCCGATGGAAGTAGCCCCAAGCAAAGACTGACGAGAATCACTTTCATTGAAACGGGTTGCCAAGCTTCCAAAAAACTACGAGTTTCCTGAAATCTCAGCAAACATTTTTTCACCCAATCTTGATGATACTGGCAGGTAATGATCAGTACACCAGTCCCACTTGGCTCACCGAATTTCGTTCTTCTAGGTTAAACCGTTCATTTGCAGTAACCGTTTTCAGGTTTAGGTTTCACTCTGTTTTCTCCTATATGGATACATGTATTTGGAACTCTAAATCAAACACGGTTTGTGCTAGCTCTTTGAAACTTGGCACAATAATGTAGTTCCAAGATCTATCGCTATGGTTGGTGTCCTATTGAAGTAGCCCCAAGCAGAGACTGACGAGAATCACTTTCATTGAAAGGGGTTGCCAAGCTTCCAAAAAACTACGAGTTTCCTGAAATCTCAGCAAACATTTTTTCAAATAATCTTGATGATACTGGCAGGTAATGATCAGTACACTAATCCCACTTGGCTCACCAAATTTCGTTCTTCTAGGTTAAACTGTTCCTTTGCAGTAACCGTTTTCATGTTTAGGTTTCAATCTGTTTTCTCCTATATGGATACATGTAGTTGGAACTCAAAATCAAACACGGTTTGTGCTAGCTCTTTGAAACTTGGCAAAATAATGTAGTTCCAAGTTCTATCGCTATGGTTGGTGTCCTATTGAAGTAGCCCCAAGCAGAGACTGACGAGAATCACTTTCATTGAAAGGGGTTGCCAAGCTTCCAAAAAAATACGAGTTTCCTGAAATCTCAGCAAACATTTTTTCACCCAATCTGGATGATACTGGCAGGTAATGATCAGTACACGAATCCCACTTGGCTCACCAAATTTCGTTCTTCTAGGTTAAACCGTTCCTTTTCAGTATCCGTATTCATGTTTAGGTTTCACTCTGTTTTCTCCTATATGGATACATGTAGTTGGAACTCTAAATCAAACACGGTTTGTGCTAGCTCTTTGAAAATTGGCACAATAATGTAGTTCCAAGTTCTATCGCTATGGTTGGTGTCCTATTCAAGTAGCCCCAAGCAGAGACTGACGAGAATCACTTTCATTGAAAGGGGTTGCCAAGCTTCCAAAAAACTACGAGTTTCGTGAAATCTCAGCAAACATTTTTTCACCCAATCTTGATGATACTGGCAGGTAATGATCAGTACACCAATCCCACTTGGCTCACCAAATTTCGTTCTTCTAGGTTAAACCGTTCCTTTGCAGTAACCGTTTTCATGTTTAGGTTTCACTCTGTTTTCTCCTATATGGATACATGTAGTTGGAACTCTAAATCAAACACGGTTTGTGCTAGCTCTTTGAAACTTGGCACAATAATGTAGTTCCAAGTTCTATCGTTATGGTTTGTTTCCGATGGAAGTAGCCCCAAGCAAAGACTGACGAGAATCACTTTCATTGAAACGGGTTGCCAAGCTTCCAAAAAACTACGAGTTTCCTGAAATCTCAGCAAACATTTTTTCACCCAATCTTGATGATACTGGCAGGTAATGATCAGTACACCAGTCCCACTTGGCTCACCGAATTCGTTCTTCTAGGATAAACCGTTCATTTGCAGTAACCGTTTTCATGTTTAGGTTTCACTCTGTTTTCTCCTATATGGATACATGTAGTTGGAACTCTAAATCAAACACGGTTTGTGCTAGCTCTTTGAAACTTGGCACAATAATGTAGTTCCAAGTTCTATCGCTATAGTTGGTGTCCTATTGAAGTAGCCCCAAGCAGAGACTGACGAGAATCACTTTCATTGAAAGGGGTTGCCAAGCTTCCAAAAAACTACGAGTTTCCTGAAATCTCAGCAAACATTTTTTCAAATAATCTTGATGAACTGGCAGGTAATGATCAGTACACTAATCCCACTTGGCTCACCAAATTTCGTTCTTCTAGGTTAAACTGTTCCTTTGCAGTAACCGTTTTCATGTTTAGGTTTCACTCTGTTTTCTCCTATATGGATACATGTAGTTGGAACTCAAAATCAAACACGGTTTGTGCTAGCTCTTTGAAACTTGGCAAAATAAGGTAGTTCCAAGTTCTATCGCTATGGTTGGTGTCCTATTGAAGTAGCCCCAAGCAGAGACTGACGAGAATCACTTTCATTGAAAGCGGTTGCGAAGCTTCCAAAAAACTACGAGTTTCCTGAAATCTCAGCAAACATTTTTTCACCCAATCTTGATGATACTGGCAGGTAATGATCAGTACACCAATCCCACTTGGCTCAACAAATTTCGTTCTTCTAGGTTAAACCGTTCCTTTGCAGTATCCGTATTCATGTTTAGGTTTCACTCTGTTTTCTCCTATATGGATACATGTAGTCGGAACTCTAAATCAAACACGGTTTGTGCTAGCTCTTTGAAACTTGTCACAATAATGTAGTTCCAAGTTCTATCGCTATGGTTTGTGTCCGATGGAAGTAGCCCCAAGCAGAGACTGACGAGAATCACTTTCATTGAAAGGGGTTGCCAAGCTTCCAAAAAACTACGAGTTTCCTGAAATCTTAGCAAACATTTTTTCACCCAATCTTGATGATACTGGCAGTTAATGATCAGTACACCAGTCTCACTTGGTTCACCAAATTTCGTTCTTCTAGGTTAAACCGTTCCTTTGCAGTAACCGTTTTCATGTTTAGGTTTCACTCTGTTTTCTCCTATATGGATACATGTAGTTGGAACTCTAAATCAAACACGGTTTTTGCTACCTCTTTGAAATTTTGCACAATAATGTAGTTCCAAGTTCTATCGCTATTGTTTGTGTCCTACTGAAGTAGCCCCAAGCAGAGACTGACGAGAATCACTTTCATTGAAAGGGGTTGCCAAGCTTCCAAAAAACTACGAGTTTCCTGAAATCTCAGCAAACATTTTTTCACCCAATCTGGATGATACTGGCAGGTAATGATCAGTACACCAATCCCACTTGGCTCACCAAATTTCGTTCTTCTAGGTTAAACCGTTCCTTTGCAGTAACCGTATTCATGTTTAGGTTTCACTCTGTTTTCTCCTATATGGATACATGTAGTTGGAACTCTAAATCAAACACGGTTTGTGCTAGCTCTTTGAAACTTGCCACAATAATGTAGTTCCAAGTTCTATCGCTATGGTTTGTGTCCGATGGAAGTAGCCCCAAGCAGAGACTGACGAGAATCACTTTCATTGAAAGGGGTTGCCAAGCTTCCAAAAAACTACGAGTTTCCTGAAATCTCAGCAAACATTTTTTCAAATAATCTTGATGATACTGGCAGGTAATGATCAGTACACCAATCCCACTTGGCTCACCAAATTTCGTTCTTCTAGGTTAAACCGTTCCTTTGCAGTAACCGTTTACATGTTTAGGTTTCACTCTGTTTTCTCCTATATGGATACATGTAGTTGGAACTCTAAATCAAACACGGTGTGTGCTAGCTCTTTGAAACTTGGCACAATAATGTAGTTCCAAGTTCTATCGCTATGGTTTGTGTCCTATTGAAGTAGCCCCAACAGAGACTGACGAGAATCACTTGAATTGAAAGGGGTTGCCAAGCTTCCAAAAAACTACGAGTTTCCTGAAATCTCAGCAAACATTTTTTCACCCAATCTTGATGATACTGGCAGGTAATGATCATTACACCAATCCCACTTTGCTCACCAAATTTCGTCCTTCTAGGTTAAACCGTTCCTTTGC
Source organism: Urocitellus parryii (assembly GCF_045843805.1). Taxonomy (NCBI): domain Eukaryota; kingdom Metazoa; phylum Chordata; class Mammalia; order Rodentia; family Sciuridae; genus Urocitellus; species Urocitellus parryii. The sequence goes on along the minus strand of NW_027552727.1, from coordinate 11,317 downwards.
AGTAACCGTTTTCATGTTTATGTTTCACTCTGTTTTCTCCTATATGGATACATGTAGTTGGAACTCTAAATCAAACACGGATTGTGCTAGCTCTTTGAAACTTGGCACAATAATGTAGTTCCGAGTTCTATCGCTATGGTTTGTGTCCTATTGAAGTAGCCCCAAGCAGAGACTGACGAGAATCACTTTCATTGAAAGGGGTTGCCAAGCTTCCAAAAAACTACGAGTTTCCTGAAATCTCTGCAAACATTTTTTACCCAATCTTGATGATACTGGCAGGTAATGATCAGTACACCAATACCACTTGGCTCACCAAACCTTCGTTCTTCTACGTTAAACCGTTCCTTTGCAGTAACCGTTTTCATGTTTAGGTTTCACTCTGTTTTCTCCTATATGGATACATGTAGTTTGAACTCTAAATCAAACACGGTTTTTGCTACCTCTTTGAAATTTTGCACAATAATGTAGTTCCAAGTTCTATCGCTATTGTTTGTGTCCTACTGAAGTAGCCCCAAGCAGAGACTGACGAGAATCACTTTCATTGAAAGGGGTTGCCAAGCTTCCAAAAAACTACGAATTTCCTCAAATCTCAGCAAACATTTTTTTCACCCAATCTGGATGATACTGGCAGGTAATGATCAGTACACCAATCCCACTTGGCTCACCAAATTTCGTTCTTCTAGGTTAAACCGTTCATTTGCAGTAACCGTATTCATGTTTAGGTTTCACTCTGTTTTCTCCTATATGGATACATGTAGTTGGAACTCTAAATCAAACACGGTTTGTGCTAGCTCTTTGAAACTTGGCACAATAATGTAGTTCCAAGTTCTATCGCTATGGTTGGTGTCCTATTCAAGTAGCCCCAAGCAGAGACTGACGAGAATCACTTTCATTGAAAGGGGTTGCCAAGCTTCCAAAAACTACGAGTTTCCTGAAATCTCAGCAAACATTTTTTCACCCAATCTTGATGATACTGGCAGGTAATGATCAGTACACCAGTCCCACTTGGCTCACCAAATTTCGTTCTTCTAGGTTAAACCGTTCCGTTGCAGTAACCGTTTTCATGTTTAGGTTTCACTCTGTTTTCTCCTATATGGATACATGTAGTTGGAACTCTAAATCAAACACGGTTTGTGCTAGCTCTTTGAAACTTGGCACAATAATGTAGTTCCAAGTTCTATCGCTATGGTTTGTGTCCGATGGAAGTAGCCCCAAGCAGAGACTGACGAGAATCACTTTCATTGAAAGGGGTTGCCAAGCTTCCAAAAAACTACGAGTTTCCTGAAATCTCAGCAAACATTTTTTCACCCAATCTTGATGATACTGGCAGGTAATGATCAGTACACCAGTCCCACTTGGCTCACCAAATTTCGTTCTTCTAGGTTAAACCGTTCCGTTGCAGTAACCGTTTTCATGTTTAGGTTTCACTCTGTTTTCTCCTATATGGATACATGTAGTTGGAACTCTAAATCAAACACGGTTTGTGCTAGCTCTTTGAAACTTGGCACAATAATGTAGTTCCAAGTTCTATCGCTATGGTTTGTGTCCTATTGAAGTAGCCCCAAGCAGAGACTGACGAGAATCACTTTCATTGAAAGGGGTTGCCAAGCTTCCAAAAAACTACGAGTTTACTGAAATCTCAGCAAACATTTTTTCACCCAATCTTGATGATACTGGCAGGTAATGATCAGTACACCAATCCCACTTGGCTCACCAAATTTCGTTCTTCTAGGTTAAACCGTTCCTTTGCAGTAACCGTTTACATGTTTAGGTTTCACTCTGTTTTCTCCTATATGGATACATGTAGTTGGAACTCTAAATCAAACACGGTGTGTGCTAGCTCTTTGAAACTTGGCACAATAATGTAGTTCCAAGTTCTATCGCTATGGTTTGTGTCCTATTGAAGTAGCCCCAACAGAGACTGACGAGAATCACTTGAATTGAAAGGGGTTGCCAAGCTTCCAAAAAACTACGAGTTTCCTGAAATCTCAGCAAACATTTTTTCACCCAATCTTGATGATACTGGCAGGTAATGATCAGTACACCAGTCCCACTTGGCTCACCGAATTTCGTTCTTCTAGGTTAAACCGTTCATTTGCAGTAACCGTTTTCAGGTTTAGGTTTCACTCTGTTTTCTCCTATATGGATACATGTATTTGGAACTCTAAATCAAACACGGTTTGTGCTAGCTCTTTGAAACTTGGCACAATAATGTAGTTCCAAGATCTATCGCTATGGTTGGTGTCCTATTGAAGTAGCCCCAAGCAGAGACTGACGAGAATCACTTTCATTGAAAGGGGTTGCCAAGCTTCCAAAAAACTACGAGTTTCCTGAAATCTCAGCAAACATTTTTTCAAATAATCTTGATGATACTGGCAGGTAATGATCAGTACACTAATCCCACTTGGCTCACCAAATTTCGTTCTTCTAGGTTAAACTGTTCCTTTGCAGTAACCGTTTTCATGTTTAGGTTTCAATCTGTTTTCTCCTATATGGATACATGTAGTTGGAACTCAAAATCAAACACGGTTTGTGCTAGCTCTTTGAAACTTGGCAAAATAATGTAGTTCCAAGTTCTATCGCTATGGTTGGTGTCCTATTGAAGTAGCCCCAAGCAGAGACTGACGAGAATCACTTTCATTGAAAGGGGTTGCCAAGCTTCCAAAAAAATACGAGTTTCCTGAAATCTCAGCAAACATTTTTTCACCCAATCTGGATGATACTGGCAGGTAATGATCAGTACACGAATCCCACTTGGCTCACCAAATTTCGTTCTTCTAGGTTAAACCGTTCCTTTTCAGTATCCGTATTCATGTTTAGGTTTCACTCTGTTTTCTCCTATATGGATACATGTAGTTGGAACTCTAAATCAAACACGGTTTGTGCTAGCTCTTTGAAAATTGGCACAATAATGTAGTTCCAAGTTCTATCGCTATGGTTTGTGTCCGATGGAAGTAGCCCCAAGCAGAGACTGACGAGAATCACTTTCATTGAAAGGGGTTGCGAAGCTTCCAAAAAACTACGAGTTTCCTGAAATCTTAGCAAACATTTTTTCACCCAATCTTGATGATACTTGCAGGTAATGATCAGTACACCAGTCTCACTTGGTTCACCAAATTTCGTTCTTCTAGGTTAAACCGTTCCTTTGCAGTAACCGTTTTCATGTTTAGGTTTCACTCTGTTTTCTCCTATATGGATACATGTAGTTGGAACTCTAAATCAAACACGGTTTTTGCTACCACTTTGAAATTTTGCAAAATAATGTAGTTCCAAGTTCTATCGCTATTGTTTGTGTCCTACTGAAGTAGCCCCAAGCAGAGACTGACGAGAATCACTTTCATTGAAAGGGGTTGCCAAGATTCCAAAAAACTACGAGTTTCCTCAAATCTCAGCAAACATTTTTTCACCCAATCTGGATGATACTGGCAGGTATTGATCAGTACACCAATCCCACTTGGCTCACCAAATTTCGTTCTTCTAGGTTAAACCGTTCATTTGCAGTAACCGTATTCATGTTTAGGTTTCACTCTGTTTTCTCCTATATGGATACATGTAGTTGGAACTCTAAATCAAACACGGTTTGTGCTAGCTCTTTGAAACTTGGCACAATAATGTAGTTCCAAGTTCTATCGCTATGGTTGGTGTCCTATTCAAGTAGCCCCAAGCAGAGACTGACGAGAATCACTTTCATTGAAAGGGGTTGCCAAGCTTCCAAAAAACTACGAGTTTCGTGAAATCTCAGCAAACATTTTTTCACCCAATCTTGATGATACTGGCAGGTAATGATCAGTACACCAATCCCACTTGGCTCACCAAATTTCGTTCTTCTAGGTTAACCGTTCCTTTGCAGTAACCTTTTTCATGTTTAGGTTTCACTCTGTTTTCTCCTATATGGATACATGTAGTTGGAACTCTAAATCAAACACGGTTTGTGCTAGCTCTTTGAAACTTGGCACAATAATGTAGTTCCAAGTTCTATCGTTATGGTTTGTTTCCGATGGAAGTAGCCCCAAGCAAAGACTGACGAGAATCACTTTCATTGAAACGGGTTGCCAAGCTTCCAAAAAACTACGAGTTTCCTGAAATCTCAGCAAACATTTTTTCACCCAATCTTGATGATACTGGCAGGTAATGATCAGTACACCAGTCCCACTTGGCTCACCGAATTTCGTTCTTCTAGGTTAAACCGTTCATTTGCAGTAACCGTTTTCAGGTTTAGGTTTCACTCTGTTTTCTCCTATATGGATACATGTAGTTGGAACTCTAAATCAAACACGGTTTGTGCTAGCTCTTTGAAACTTGGCACAATAATGTAGTTCCAAGTTCTATCGTTATGGTTGGTGTCCTATTCAAGTAGCCCCAAGCAGAGACTGACGAGAATCACTTTCATTGAAAGGGGTTGCCAAGCTTCCAAAAAACTACGAGTTTCCTGAAATCTCAGCAAACATTTTTTCAAATAATCTTGATGATACTGGCAGGTAATGATCAGTACACTAATCCACTTGGCTCACCAAATTTCGTTCTTCTAGGTTAAACTGTTCCTTTGCAGTAACCGTTTTCATGTTTAGGTTTCACTCTGTTTTCTCCTATATGGATACATATAGTTGGAACTCAAAATCAAACACGGTTTGTGCTAGCTCTTTGAAACTTGGCAAAATAAGGTAGTTCCAAGTTCTATCGCTATGGTTGGTGTCCTATTGAAGTAGCCCCAAGCAAAGACTGACGAGAATCACTTTCATTGAAACGGGTTGCCAAGCTTCCAAAAAACTACGAGTTTCCTGAAATCTCAGCAAACATTTTTTCACCCAATCTTGATGATACTGGCAGGTAATGATCAGTACACCAGTCCCACTTGGCTCACCGAATTTCGTTCTTCTAGGTTAAACCGTTCATTTGCAGTAACCGTTTTCAGGTTTAGGTTTCACTCTGTTTTCTCCTATATGGATACATGTATTTGGAACTCTAAATCAAACACGGTTTGTGCTAGCTCTTTGAAACTTGGCACAATAATGTAGTTCCAAGATCTATCGCTATGGTTGGTGTCCTATTGAAGTAGCCCCAAGCAGAGACTGACGAGAATCACTTTCATTGAAAGGGGTTGCCAAGCTTCCAAAAAACTACGAGTTTCCTGAAATCTCAGCAAACATTTTTTCAAATAATCTTGATGATACTGGCAGGTAATGATCAGTACACTAATCCCACTTGGCTCACCAAATTTCGTTCTTCTAGGTTAAACTGTTCCTTTGCAGTAACCGTTTTCATGTTTAGGTTTCAATCTGTTTTCTCCTATATGGATACATGTAGTTGGAACTCAAAATCAAACACGGTTTGTGCTAGCTCTTTGAAACTTGGCAAAATAATGTAGTTCCAAGTTCTATCGCTATGGTTGGTGTCCTATTGAAGTAGCCCCAAGCAGAGACTGACGAGAATCACTTTCATTGAAAGGGGTTGCCAAGCTTCCAAAAAAATACGAGTTTCCTGAAATCTCAGCAAACATTTTTTCACCCAATCTGGATGATACTGGCAGGTAATGATCAGTACACGAATCCCACTTGGCTCACCAAATTTCGTTCTTCTAGGTTAAACCGTTCCTTTTCAGTATCCGTATTCATGTTTAGGTTTCACTCTGTTTTCTCCTATATGGATACATGTAGTTGGAACTCTAAATCAAACACGGTTTGTGCTAGCTCTTTGAAAATTGGCACAATAATGTAGTTCCAAGTTCTATCGCTATGGTTGGTGTCCTATTCAAGTAGCCCCAAGCAGAGACTGACGAGAATCACTTTCATTGAAAGGGGTTGCCAAGCTTCCAAAAAACTACGAGTTTCGTGAAATCTCAGCAAACATTTTTTCACCCAATCTTGATGATACTGGCAGGTAATGATCAGTACACCAATCCCACTTGGCTCACCAAATTTCGTTCTTCTAGGTTAAACCGTTCCTTTGCAGTAACCGTTTTCATGTTTAGGTTTCACTCTGTTTTCTCCTATATGGATACATGTAGTTGGAACTCTAAATCAAACACGGTTTGTGCTAGCTCTTTGAAACTTGGCACAATAATGTAGTTCCAAGTTCTATCGTTATGGTTTGTTTCCGATGGAAGTAGCCCCAAGCAAAGACTGACGAGAATCACTTTCATTGAAACGGGTTGCCAAGCTTCCAAAAAACTACGAGTTTCCTGAAATCTCAGCAAACATTTTTTCACCCAATCTTGATGATACTGGCAGGTAATGATCAGTACACCAGTCCCACTTGGCTCACCGAATTTCGTTCTTCTAGGATAAACCGTTCATTTGCAGTAACCGTTTTCATGTTTAGGTTTCACTCTGTTTTCTCCTATATGGATACATGTAGTTGGAACTCTAAATCAAACACGGTTTGTGCTAGCTCTTTGAAACTTGGCACAATAATGTAGTTCCAAGTTCTATCGCTATAGTTGGTGTCCTATTGAAGTAGCCCCAAGCAGAGACTGACGAGAATCACTTTCATTGAAAGGGGTTGCCAAGCTTCCAAAAAACTACGAGTTTCCTGAAATCTCAGCAAACATTTTTTCAAATAATCTTGATGAACTGGCAGGTAATGATCAGTACACTAATCCCACTTGGCTCACCAAATTTCGTTCTTCTAGGTTAAACTGTTCCTTTGCAGTAACCGTTTTCATGTTTAGGTTTCACTCTGTTTTCTCCTATATGGATACATGTAGTTGGAACTCAAAATCAAACACGGTTTGTGCTAGCTCTTTGAAACTTGGCAAAATAAGGTAGTTCCAAGTTCTATCGCTATGGTTGGTGTCCTATTGAAGTAGCCCCAAGCAGAGACTGACGAGAATCACTTTCATTGAAAGCGGTTGCGAAGCTTCCAAAAAACTACGAGTTTCCTGAAATCTCAGCAAACATTTTTTCACCCAATCTTGATGATACTGGCAGGTAATGATCAGTACACCAATCCCACTTGGCTCAACAAATTTCGTTCTTCTAGGTTAAACCGTTCCTTTGCAGTATCCGTATTCATGTTTAGGTTTCACTCTGTTTTCTCCTATATGGATACATGTAGTCGGAACTCTAAATCAAACACGGTTTGTGCTAGCTCTTTGAAACTTGTCACAATAATGTAGTTCCAAGTTCTATCGCTATGGTTTGTGTCCGATGGAAGTAGCCCCAAGCAGAGACTGACGAGAATCACTTTCATTGAAAGGGGTTGCCAAGCTTCCAAAAAACTACGAGTTTCCTGAAATCTTAGCAAACATTTTTTCACCCAATCTTGATGATACTGGCAGTTAATGATCAGTACACCAGTCTCACTTGGTTCACCAAATTTCGTTCTTCTAGGTTAAACCGTTCCTTTGCAGTAACCGTTTTCATGTTTAGGTTTCACTCTGTTTTCTCCTATATGGATACATGTAGTTGGAACTCTAAATCAAACACGGTTTTTGCTACCTCTTTGAAATTTTGCACAATAATGTAGTTCCAAGTTCTATCGCTATTGTTTGTGTCCTACTGAAGTAGCCCCAAGCAGAGACTGACGAGAATCACTTTCATTGAAAGGGGTTGCCAAGCTTCCAAAAAACTACGAGTTTCCTGAAATCTCAGCAAACATTTTTTCACCCAATCTGGATGATACTGGCAGGTAATGATCAGTACACCAATCCCACTTGGCTCACCAAATTTCGTTCTTCTAGGTTAAACCGTTCCTTTGCAGTAACCGTATTCATGTTTAGGTTTCACTCTGTTTTCTCCTATATGGATACATGTAGTTGGAACTCTAAATCAAACACGGTTTGTGCTAGCTCTTTGAAACTTGCCACAATAATGTAGTTCCAAGTTCTATCGCTATGGTTTGTGTCCGATGGAAGTAGCCCCAAGCAGAGACTGACGAGAATCACTTTCATTGAAAGGGGTTGCCAAGCTTCCAAAAAACTACGAGTTTCCTGAAATCTCAGCAAACATTTTTTCAAATAATCTTGATGATACTGGCAGGTAATGATCAGTACACCAATCCCACTTGGCTCACCAAATTTCGTTCTTCTAGGTTAAACCGTTCCTTTGCAGTAACCGTTTACATGTTTAGGTTTCACTCTGTTTTCTCCTATATGGATACATGTAGTTGGAACTCTAAATCAAACACGGTGTGTGCTAGCTCTTTGAAACTTGGCACAATAATGTAGTTCCAAGTTCTATCGCTATGGTTTGTGTCCTATTGAAGTAGCCCCAACAGAGACTGACGAGAATCACTTTCATTGAAAGGGGTTGCCAAGCTTCCAAAAAACTACGAGTTTCCTGAAATCTCAGCAAACATTTTTTCACCCAATCTTGATGATACTGGCAGGTAATGATCATTACACCAATCCCACTTTGCTCACCAAATTTCGTCCTTCTAGGTTAAACCGTTCCTTTGCAGTAACCGTTTTCATGTTTATGTTTCACTCTGTTTTCTCCTATATGGATACATGTAGTTGGAACTCTAAATCAAACACGGATTGTGCTAGCTCTTTGAAACTTGGCACAATAATGTAGTTCCGAGTTCTATCGCTATGGTTTGTGTCCTATTGAAGTAGCCCCAAGCAGAGACTGACGAGAATCACTTTCATTGAAAGGGGTTGCCAAGCTTCCAAAAAACTACGAGTTTCCTGAAATCTCTGCAAACATTTTTTACCCAATCTTGATGATACTGGCAGGTAATGATCAGTACACCAATACCACTTGGCTCACCAAACTTCGTTCTTCTACGTTAAACCGTTCCTTTGCAGTAACCGTTTTCATGTTTAGGTTTCACTCTGTTTTCTCCTATATGGATACATGTAGTTTGAACTCTAAATCAAACACGGTTTTTGCTACCTCTTTGAAATTTTGCACAATAATGTAGTTCCAAGTTCTATCGCTATTGTTTGTGTCCTACTGAAGTAGCCCCAAGCAGAGACTGACGAGAATCACTTTCATTGAAAGGGGTTGCCAAGCTTCCAAAAAACTACGAATTTCCTCAAATCTCAGCAAACATTTTTTCACCCAATCTGGATGATACTGGCAGGTAATGATCAGTACACCAATCCCACTTGGCTCACCAAATTTCGTTCTTCTAGGTTAAACCGTTCATTTGCAGTAACCGTATTCATGTTTAGGTTTCACTCTGTTTTCTCCTATATGGATACATGTAGTTGGAACTCTAAATCAAACACGGTTTGTGCTAGCTCTTTGAAACTTGGCACAATAATGTAGTTCCAAGTTCTATCGCTATGGTTGGTGTCCTATTCAAGTAGCCCCAAGCAGAGACTGACGAGAATCACTTTCATTGAAAGGGGTTGCCAAGCTTCCAAAAAACTACGAGTTTCCTGAAATCTCAGCAAACATTTTTTCACCCAATCTTGATGATACTGGCAGGTAATGATCAGTACACCAGTCCCACTTGGCTCACCAAATTTCGTTCTTCTAGGTTAAACCGTTCCGTTGCAGTAACCGTTTTCATGTTTAGGTTTCACTCTGTTTTCTCCTATATGGATACATGTAGTTGGAACTCTAAATCAAACACGGTTTGTGCTAGCTCTTTGAAACTTGGCACAATAATGTAGTTCCAAGTTCTATCGCTATGGTTTGTGTCCGATGGAAGTAGCCCCAAGCAGAGACTGACGAGAATCACTTTCATTGAAAGGGGTTGCCAAGCTTCCAAAAAACTACGAGTTTCCTGAAATCTCAGCAAACATTTTTTCACCCAATCTTGATGATACTGGCAGGTAATGATCAGTACACCAGTCCCACTTGGCTCACCAAATTTCGTTCTTCTAGGTTAAACCGTTCCGTTGCAGTAACCGTTTTCATGTTTAGGTTTCACTCTGTTTTCTCCTATATGGATACATGTAGTTGGAACTCTAAATCAAACACGGTTTGTGCTAGCTCTTTGAAACTTGGCACAATAATGTAGTTCCAAGTTCTATCGCTATGGTTTGTGTCCTATTGAAGTAGCCCCAAGCAGAGACTGACGAGAATCACTTTCATTGAAAGGGGTTGCCAAGCTTCCAAAAAACTACGAGTTTACTGAAATCTCAGCAAACATTTTTTCACCCAATCTTGATGATACTGGCAGGTAATGATCAGTACACCAATCCCACTTGGCTCACCAAATTTCGTTCTTCTAGGTTAAACCGTTCCTTTGCAGTAACCGTTTACATGTTTAGGTTTCACTCTGTTTTCTCCTATATGGATACATGTAGTTGGAACTCTAAATCAAACACGGTGTGTGCTAGCTCTTTGAAACTTGGCACAATAATGTAGTTCCAAGTTCTATCGCTATGGTTTGTGTCCTATTGAAGTAGCCCCAACAGAGACTGACGAGAATCACTTGAATTGAAAGGGGTTGCCAAGCTTCCAAAAAACTACGAGTTTCCTGAAATCTCAGCAAACATTTTTTCACCCAATCTTGATGATACTGGCAGGTAATGATCAGTACACCAGTCCCACTTGGCTCACCGAATTTCGTTCTTCTAGGTTAAACCGTTCATTTGCAGTAACCGTTTTCAGGTTTAGGTTTCACTCTGTTTTCTCCTATATGGATACATGTATTTGGAACTCTAAATCAAACACGGTTTGTGCTAGCTCTTTGAAACTTGGCACAATAATGTAGTTCCAAGATCTATCGCTATGGTTGGTGTCCTATTGAAGTAGCCCCAAGCAGAGACTGACGAGAATCACTTTCATTGAAAGGGGTTGCCAAGCTTCCAAAAAACTACGAGTTTCCTGAAATCTCAGCAAACATTTTTTCAAATAATCTTGATGATACTGGCAGGTAATGATCAGTACACTAATCCCACTTGGCTCACCAAATTTCGTTCTTCTAGGTTAAACTGTTCCTTTGCAGTAACCGTTTTCATGTTTAGGTTTCAATCTGTTTTCTCCTATATGGATACATGTAGTTGGAACTCAAAATCAAACACGGTTTGTGCTAGCTCTTTGAAACTTGGCAAAATAATGTAGTTCCAAGTTCTATCGCTATGGTTGGTGTCCTATTGAAGTAGCCCCAAGCAGAGACTGACGAGAATCACTTTCATTGAAAGGGGTTGCCAAGCTTCCAAAAAAATACGAGTTTCCTGAAATCTCAGCAAACATTTTTTCACCCAATCTGGATGATACTGGCAGGTAATGATCAGTACACGAATCCCACTTGGCTCACCAAATTTCGTTCTTCTAGGTTAAACCGTTCCTTTTCAGTATCCGTATTCATGTTTAGGTTTCACTCTGTTTTCTCCTATATGGATACATGTAGTTGGAACTCTAAATCAAACACGGTTTGTGCTAGCTCTTTGAAAATTGGCACAATAATGTAGTTCCAA
>NW_027552726.1:0-61297 GCF_045843805.1 Urocitellus parryii | reverse complement strand
GTTCCAAGTTTCAAAGAGCTAGCACAAACCGTGTTTGATTTAGAATTCCAACTACATGTATCCATATAGGAGATAACAGAGTGAAACCTAAACATGAAAACGGTTTCTGCAAAGGAACGGTTTAACCTAGAAGAACGAAATTTGGTGAGCCAAGTGGGATTCGTGTACTGATAACTGCCTGCAAGTATCATCAAGATTGGGTGAAAAAAGGTTTGCTAACATTTCAGGAAACTCGTAGTTTTTTGGAAGCTTGGCAACCAATTTCAATGAAAGTGATTTTCTTCAGTCTCTGCTTGGGGCTACTTCAATAAGACACAAACTATAGCGATAGAACTTGGAACTACATTATTTTGCCAAGTTTCAAAAGCTAGCACAAACCCTGTTTGATTTAGAGTTCCAACTACATTTATCCATATAGGGGAAAACAGAGTGAAACCTAAACATGAAAACGGTTACTGCAAAGGAACGGTTTAACCTAGAACAAAGAAATTTAGTGAGCCAAGTGGGATTCCTGTACTGATAAAGACCTGCAAGTATTATCAAGATTCGGTGAAAAAATGTTTGCTGACATTTCAGGAAACTCGCAGTTTTTTGGAAGCTTGGCAACCCCTTTCAATGTATGTGATTCTCGTCAGTCTCTGCTTGGGGCTACTTCAATAGGACACAAACAATAGCGATAGAACTTGGAACTACATTATTGTGCCAAGTTTCAAAGAGCTAGCACAAACCGTGTTTGATTTAGAATTCCAACTACATGTATCCATATAGGAGAAAACAGAGTGAAACCTAAACATAAAACGGTTTCTGCCAAGGAACGGTTTAACCTAGAAGAGGAAATTTGGTGAGCCAAGTGGTATTCGTGTACTGATAATTACCTGAAAGGATCATCAAGATTGGGTGAAAAAATGTTTGCTGAGATTTCAGGAAACTCGTAGTTTTTTGGGAGCTTGGCAACCCCTTTCAAGGAAAGTGATTCTCGTCAGTCTCTGCTTGGGGCTACTTCAATGGCACACAAACCATAGCGATAGAACTTGGAACTACATTATTGTGCCAAGTTTCAAAGAGCTAGCACAAACCGTGTTCAATTTAGATTTCCAACTGCATGTATCCATATAGGAGAAAACAGAGTGAAACCTAAACATGAAAACGGTTACTGCAAAGGAACGGTTTAACCTAGAAGAACAAAATTTGGTGAGCCAAGTGGGATTCATGTACTGATAACTACCTGCATTTATCATCAAGATTGGGTGAAAAAATGTTTGCTGAGATTTCAGGAAACTCGTAATTTTTTGGAAGCTTGGCAACCCCTTTCAATGAAAGTGATTCTCGTCAGTCTCTGCTTGGGGCTACTTCAATAGCACACAAACCATAGCGATTGAACTTGGAACTACATTATTGTGCCAAGTTTCAAAGAGCTAGCACAAACCGTGTTTGATTTAGAGTTCGAACTACATGTATCCAATAGGAGAAAACAGAGCGAAACCTAAACATGAAAACGGTTACTGCAAAGGAACGGTTTAACCTAGAAGAACGAAATTTGGTGAGCCAAGTGGGATTGGTGTACTGATCATTAAATGGAAGTATCATCAAGATTGGGTGAAAAAATGTTTGCTGAGATTTCAGGAAACTCGTAGTTTTTTGGAAGCTTGGCAACCCCTTTCATTGAATGTGATTCTCGTCAGTCTCTGCTTGGGGCTACTTCAATAGGACACAAACCAGGGATTGAACTTGGAACTACATTATTGTGCCAAGTTTCAAAGAGCTAGCACAAACCGTGTTTGATTTAGAATTCCAACTACATGTATCCATATAGGAGATAACAGAGTGAAACCTAAACATGAAAACGGTTTCTGCAAAGGAACGGTTTAAACTAAAAGAACGAAATTGAGTGAGCCAAGTGGGATTCGTGTACTGATAACTACCTGCAAGTATCATCAAGATTGGGTGAAAAAAGGTTTGCTAACATTTCAGGAAACTCGTAGTTTTTTGGAAGCTTGGCATCCAATTTCAATGAAAGTGATTCTCTTCAGTCTCTGCTTGGGGATACGTCAAGGGCACACAAACCATTGCGATATAACTTGGAACTACATTATTGTGCCAAGTTTCAAAGACCTAGCACAAACCGTGTTTGATTTAGAGTTCCAACTACATGTATCCATATAGGAGAAAACAGAGTGAAACCTAAACATGAAAACGGTTTCTGCAAAGGAACGGTTTAACCTAAAAGAACGAAATTGAGTGAGCCAAGTGGGATTCCTGTACTGATAACTACCTGCAAGTATCATCAAGATTGGGTGAAAAAATGTTTGCTGACATTTCAGGAAACTCGTAGTTTTTTGGAAGCTTGGCAACCCCTTTCAATGAAAGTGATTCTCGTCAGTCTCTGCTTGGGGCTACTTCAATAGAACACAAACCATCGCGATAGAACTTGGAACTACATTACTGTGCCAATTTTCGAAGAGCTAGCACAAACCGTGTTTGATTTAGAATTCCAACTACATGTATCCATATAGGAGAAAACAGAGTGAAACCTAAACATGAAAACGGTTTCTGCAAAGGAACGGTTTAACCTAGAAGAACGAAATTAGGTGAGCCAAGTGGGATTCGTGTACTGATAACTACCTGCAAGTATCATTAAGATTGGGTGAAAAAATGCTTGCTGAGATTTCAGGAAACTCGTAGATTTTTGGAAGCTTGGCAACCCCTTTCAATGAAAGTGATTCTCGTCAGTCTCTGCTTGGGGCTACTTCAATAGGACACAAACCATAGCGATAGAACTTGGAACTGCATTACTGTGCCAAGTTTCAAAGAGCTAGCACAAACCGTGTTTGATTTAGAATTCCAACTACATGTATCCATATAGGAGATAACAGAGTGAAACCTAAACATGAAAACGGTTTCTGCAAAGGAACGGTTTAACCTAGAAGAACGAAATTTGGTGAGCCAAGTGGGATTCGTGTACTGATAACTGCCTGCAAGTATCATCAAGATTGGGTGAAAAAAGGTTTGCTAACATTTCAGGAAACTCGTAGTTTTTTGGAAGCTTGGCAACCAATTTCAATGAAAGTGATTTTCTTCAGTCTCTGCTTGGGGCTACTTCAATAAGACACAAACTATAGCGATAGAACTTGGAACTACATTATTTTGCCAAGTTTCAAAAGCTAGCACAAACCCTGTTTGATTTAGAGTTCCAACTACATTTATCCATATAGGGGAAAACAGAGTGAAACCTAAACATGAAAACGGTTACTGCAAAGGAACGGTTTAACCTAGAAGAACGAAATTTGGTGAGCCAAGTGGGATTGGTGTACTGATAACTACCTGCCAGGATCATCAAGATTTGGTGAAAAAATGTTTGCTGAGATTTCAGGAAACTCGTAGTTTTTTGGAAGCTTGGCAACCCCTTTCAATGAAAGGAATTCTGGTCAGTCTCTGCTTGGGGCTACTTCAATAGGACACAAACCATAGCGATAGAACTTGGAACTGCATTACTGTGCCAAGTTTCAAAGAGCTAGCACAAACCGTGTTTGATTTAGAATTCCAACTACATGTATCCATATAGGAGATAACAGAGTGAAACCTAAACATGAAAACGGTTTCTGCAAAGGAACGGTTTAACCTAGAAGAACGAAATTTGGTGAGCCAAGTGGGATTCGTGTACTGATAACTGCCTGCAAGTATCATCAAGATTGGGTGAAAAAAGGTTTGCTAACATTTCAGGAAACTCGTAGTTTTTTGGAAGCTTGGCAACCAATTTCAATGAAAGTGATTCTCTTCAGTCTCTGCTTGGGGCTACTTCAATAAGACACAAACTATAGCGATAGAACTTGGAACTACATTATTTTGCCAAGTTTCAAAGAGCTAGCACAAACCGTGTTTGATTTAGAGTTCCAACTACATTTATCCATATAGGGGAAAACAGAGTGAAACCTAAACATGAAAACGGTTACTGCAAAGGAACGGTTTAACCTAGAACAAAGAAATTTAGTGAGCCAAGTGGGATTCCTGTACTGATAAAGACCTGCAAGTATCATCAAGATTCGGTGAAAAAATGTTTGCTGACATTTCAGGAAACTCGCAGTTTTTTGGAAGCTTGGCAACCCCTTTCAATGTATGTGATTCTCGTCAGTCTCTGCTTGGGGCTACTTCAATAGGACACAAACCATAGCGATAGAACTTGGAACTACATTATTGTGCCAAGTTTCAAAGAGCTAGCACAAACCGTGTTTGATTTAGAATTCCAACTACATGTATCCATATAGGAGAAAACAGAGTGAAACCTAAATATAAAACGGTTTCTGCAAAGGAACGGTTTAACCTAGAAGAAGGAAATTTGGTGAGCCAAGTGGTATTCGTGTACTGATAACTACCTGAAAGGATCATCAAGATTGGGTGAAAAAATGTTTGCTGAGATTTCAGGAAACTCGTAGTTTTTTGGGAGCTTGGCAACCCCTTTCAAGGAAAGTGATTCTCGTCAGTCTCTGCTTGGGGCTACTTCAATGGCACACAAACCATAGCGATAGAACTTGGAACTACATTATTGTGCCAAGTTTCAAAGAGCTAGCACAAACCGTGTTCAATTTAGATTTCCAACTGCATGTATCCATATAGGAGAAAACAGAGTGAAACCTAAACATGAAAACGGTTACTGCAAAGGAACGGTTTAACCTAGAAGAACGAAATTTGGTGAGCCAAGTGGGATTCATGTACTGATAACTACCTGCATTTATCATCAAGATTGGGTGAAAAAATGTTTGCTGAGATTTCAGGAAACTCGTAGTTTTTGGAAGCTTGGCAACCCCTTTCAATGAAAGTGATTCTCGTCAGTCTCTGCTTGGGGCTACTTCAATAGCACACAAACCATAGCGATTGAACTTGGAACTACATTATTGTGCCAAGTTTCAAAGAGCTAGCACAAACCGTGTTTGATTTAGAGTTCGAACTACATGTATCCAATAGGAGAAAACAGAGCGAAACCTAAACATGAAAACGGTTACTGCAAAGGAACGGTTTAACCTAGAAGAACGAAATTTGGTGAGCCAAGTGGGATTGGTGTACTGATCATTAAATGGAAGTATCATCAAGATTCGGTGAAAAAATGTTTGCTGAGATTTCAGGAAACTCGTAGTTTTTTGGAAGCTTGGCAACCCCTTTCAATGAATGTGATTCTCGTCAGTCTCTGCTTGGGGCTACTTCAATAGGACACAAACCATAGCGATTGAACTTGGAACTACATTATTGTGCCAAGTTTCAAAGAGCTAGCACAAACCGTGTTTGATTTAGAATTCCAACTACATGTATCCATATAGGAGATAACAGAGTGAAACCTAAACATGAAAACGGTTTCTGCAAAGGAACGGTTTAACCTAAAAGAACGAAATTGAGTGAGCCAAGTGGGATTCGTGTACTGATAACTACCTGCAAGTATCATCAAGATTGGGTGAAAAAAGGTTTGCTAACATTTCAGGAAACTCGTAGTTTTTTGGAAGCTTGGCATCCAATTTCAATGAAAGTGATTCTCTTCAGTCTCTGCTTGGGGATACGTCAAGGGCACACAAACCATAGCGATATAACTTGGAACTACATTATTGTGCCAAGTTTCAAAGACCTAGCACAAACCGTGTTTGATTTAGAGTTCCAACTACATGTATCCATATAGGAGAAAACAGAGTGAAACCTAAACATGAAAACGGTTTCTGCAAAGGAACAGTTTAACCTAAAAGAACGAAATTGAGTGAGCCAAGTGGGATTCCTGTACTGATAACTACCTACAAGTATCATCAAGATTGGGTGAAAAAATGTTTGCTGACATTTCAGGAAACTCGTAGTTTTTTGGAAGCTTGGCAACCCCTTTCAATGAAAGTGATTCTCGTCAGTCTCTGCTTGGGGCTACTTCAATAGAACACAAACCATCGCGATAGAAATTGGAACTACATTACTGTGCCAAGTTTCAAAGAGCTAGCACAAACCGTGTTTGATTTAGAATTCCAACTACATGTATCCATATAGGAGAAAACAGAGTGAAACCTAAACATGAAAACGGTTTCTGCAAAGGAACGGTTTAACCTAGAAGAACGAAATTAGGTGAGCCAAGTGGGATTCGTGTACTGATAACTACCTGCAAGTATCATTAAGATTGGGTGAAAAAATGCTTGCTGAGATTTCAGGAAACTCGTAGTTTTTTGGAAGCTTGGCAACCCCTTTCAATGAAAGGAATTCTGGTCAGTCTCTGCTTGGGGCTACTTCAATAGGACACAAACCATAGCGATAGAACTTGGAACTGCATTACTGTGCCAAGTTTCAAAGAGCTAGCACAAACCGTGTTTGATTTAGAATTCCAACTACATGTATCCATATAGGAGATAACAGAGTGAAACCTAAACATGAAAACGGTTTCTGCAAAGGAACGGTTTAACCTAGAAGAACGAAATTTGGTGAGCCAAGTGGGATTCGTGTACTGATAACTGCCTGCAAGTATCATCAAGATTGGGTGAAAAAAGGTTGGCTAACATTTCAGGAAACTCGTAGTTTTTTGGAAGCTTGGCAACCAATTTCAATGAAAGTGATTCTCTTCAGTCTCTGCTTGGGGCTACTTCAATAAGACACAAACTATAGCGATAGAAGTTGGAACTACATTATTTTGCCAAGTTTCAAAGAGCTAGCACAAACCGTGTTTGATTTAGAGTTCCAACTACATTTATCCATATAGGGGAAAACAGAGTGAAACCTAAACATGAAAACGGTTACTGCAAAGGAACGGTTTAACCTAGAACAAAGAAATTTAGTGAGCCAAGTGGGATTCCTGTACTGATAAAGACCTGCAAGTATCATCAAGATTCGTGAAAAAATGTTTGCTGACATTTCAGGAAACTCGCAGTTTTTTGGAAGCTTGGCAACCCCTTTCAATGTATGTGATTCTCGTCAGTCTCTGCTTGGGGCTACTTCAATAGGACACAAACCATAGCGATAGAACTTGGAACTACATTATTGTGCCAAGTTTCAAAGAGCTAGCACAAACCGTGTTTGATTTAGAATTCCAACTACATGTATCCATATAGGAGAAAACAGAGTGAAACCTAAACATAAAACGGTTTCTGCAAAGGAACGGTTTAACCTAGAAGAAGGAAATTTGGTGAGCCAAGTGGTATTCGTGTACTGATAACTACCTGAAAGGATCATCAAGATTGGGTGAAAAAATGTTTGCTGAGATTTCAGGAAACTCGTAGTTTTTTGGAAGCTTGGCAACCCCTTTCAATGAAAGTGATTCTCGTCAGTCTCTGCTTGGGGCTACTTCAATAGCACACAAACCATAGCGATTGAACTTGGAACTACATTATTGTGCCAAGTTTCAAAGAGCTAGCACAAACCGTGTTTGATTTAGAGTTCGAACTACATGTATCCAATAGGAGAAAACAGAGCGAAACCTAAACATGAAAACGGTTACTGCAAAGGAACGGTTTAACCTAGAAGAACGAAATTTGGTGAGCCAAGTGGGATTGGTGTACTGATCATTAAATGGAAGTATCATCAAGATTCGGTGAAAAAATGTTTGCTGAGATTTCAGGAAACTCGTAGTTTTTTGGAAGCTTGGCAACCCCTTTCATTGAATGTGATTCTCGTCAGTCTCTGCTTGGGGCTACTTCAATAGGACACAAACCAGGGATTGAACTTGGAACTACATTATTGTGCCAAGTTTCAAAGAGCTAGCACAAACCGTGTTTGATTTAGAATTCCAACTACATGTATCCATATAGGAGATAACAGAGTGAAACCTAAACATGAAAACGGTTTCTGCAAAGGAACGGTTTAAACTAAAAGAACGAAATTGAGTGAGCCAAGTGGGATTCGTGTACTGATAACTACCTGCAAGTATCATCAAGATTGGGTGAAAAAAGGTTTGCTAACATTTCAGGAAACTCGTAGTTTTTTGGAAGCTTGGCATCCAATTTCAATGAAAGTGATTCTCTTCAGTCTCTGCTTGGGGATACGTCAAGGGCACACAAACCATAGCGATATAACTTGGAACTACATTATTGTGCCAAGTTTCAAAGACCTAGCACAAACCGTGTTTGATTTAGAGTTCCAACTACATGTATCCATATAGGAGAAAACAGAGTGAAACCTAAACATGAAAACGGTTTCTGCAAAGGAACGGTTTAACCTAAAAGAACGAAATTGAGTGAGCCAAGTGGGATTCCTGTACTGATAACTACCTGCAAGTATCATCAAGATTGGGTGAAAAAATGTTTGCTGACATTTCAGGAAACTCGTAGTTTTTTGGAAGCTTGGCAACCCCTTTCAATGAAAGTGATTCTCGTCAGTCTCTGCTTGGGGCTACTTCAATAGAACACAAACCATCGCGATAGAACTTGGAACTACATTACTGTGCCAATTTTCGAAGAGCTAGCACAAACCGTGTTTGATTTAGAATTCCAACTACATGTATCCATATAGGAGAAAACAGAGTGAAACCTAAACATGAAAACGGTTTCTGCAAAGGAACGGTTTAACCTAGAAGAACGAAATTAGGTGAGCCAAGTGGGATTCGTGTACTGATAACTACCTGCAAGTATCATTAAGATTGGGTGAAAAAATGCTTGCTGAGATTTCAGGAAACTCGTAGATTTTTGGAAGCTTGGCAACCCCTTTCAATGAAAGTGATTCTCGTCAGTCTCTGCTTGGGGCTACTTCAATAGGACACAAACCATAGCGATAGAACTTGGAACTGCATTACTGTGCCAAGTTTCAAAGAGCTAGCACAAACCTGTTTGATTTAGAATTCCAACTACATGTATCCATATAGGAGATAACAGAGTGAAACCTAAACATGAAAACGGTTTCTGCAAAGGAACGGTTTAACCTAGAAGAACGAAATTTGGTGAGCCAAGTGGGATTCGTGTACTGATAACTGCCTGCAAGTATCATCAAGATTGGGTGAAAAAAGGTTTGCTAACATTTCAGGAAACTCGTAGTTTTTTGGAAGCTTGGCAACCAATTTCAATGAAAGTGATTTTCTTCAGTCTCTGCTTGGGGCTACTTCAATAAGACACAAACTATAGCGATAGAACTTGGAACTACATTATTTTGCCAAGTTTCAAAAGCTAGCACAAACCCTGTTTGATTTAGAGTTCCAACTACATTTATCCATATAGGGGAAAACAGAGTGAAACCTAAACATGAAAACGGTTACTGCAAAGGAACGGTTTAACCTAGAACAAAGAAATTTAGTGAGCCAAGTGGGATTCCTGTACTGATAAAGACCTGCAAGTATTATCAAGATTCGGTGAAAAAATGTTTACTGACATTTCAGGAAACTCGCAGTTTTTTGGAAGCTTGGCAACCCCTTTCAATGTATGTGATTCTCGTCAGTCTCTGCTTGGGGCTACTTCAATAGGACACAAACAATAGCGATAGAACTTGGAACTACATTATTGTGCCAAGTTTCAAAGAGCTAGCACAAACCGTGTTTGATTTAGAATTCCAACTACATGTATCCATATAGGAGAAAACAGAGTGAAACCTAAACATAAAACGGTTTCTGCCAAGGAACGGTTTAACCTAGAAGAAGGAAATTTGGTGAGCCAAGTGGTATTCGTGTACTGATAATTACCTGAAAGGATCATCAAGATTGGGTGAAAAAATGTTTGCTGAGATTTCAGGAAACTCGTAGTTTTTTGGGAGCTTGGCAACCCCTTTCAAGGAAAGTGATTCTCGTCAGTCTCTGCTTGGGGCTACTTCAATGGCACACAAACCATAGCGATAGAACTTGGAACTACATTATTGTGCCAAGTTTCAAAGAGCTAGCACAAACCGTGTTCAATTTAGATTTCCAACTGCATGTATCCATATAGGAGAAAACAGAGTGAAACCTAAACATGAAAACGGTTACTGCAAAGGAACGGTTTAACCTAGAAGAACGAAATTTGGTGAGCCAAGTGGGATTCATGTACTGATAACTACCTGCATTTATCATCAAGATTGGGTGAAAAAATGTTTGCTGAGATTTCAGGAAACTCGTAATTTTTTGGAAGCTTGGCAACCCCTTTCAATGAAGTGATTCTCGTCAGTCTCTGCCTTGGGGCTACTTCAATAGCACACAAACCATAGCGATTGAACTTGGAACTACATTATTGTGCCAAGTTTCAAAGAGCTAGCACAAACCGTGTTTGATTTAGAGTTCGAACTACATGTATCCAATAGGAGAAAACAGAGCGAACCTAAACATGAAAACGGTTACTGCAAAGGAACGGGTTTAACCTAGAAGAACGAAATTTGGTGAGCCAAGTGGGATTGGTGTACTGATCATTAAATGGAAGTATCATCAAGATTGGGTGAAAAAATGTTTGCTGAGATTTCAGGAAACTCGTAGTTTTTTGGAAGCTTGGCAACCCCTTTCATTGAATGTGATTCTCGTCAGTCTCTGCTTGGGGCTACTTCAATAGGACACAAACCAGGGATTGAACTTGGAACTACATTATTGTGCCAAGTTTCAAAGAGCTAGCACAAACCGTGTTTGATTTAGAATTCCAACTACATGTATCCATATAGGAGATAACAGAGTGAAACCTAAACATGAAAACGGTTTCTGCAAAGGAACGGTTTAAACTAAAAGAACGAAATTGAGTGAGCCAAGTGGGATTCGTGTACTGATAACTACCTGCAAGTATCATCAAGATTGGGTGAAAAAAGGTTTGCTAACATTTCAGGAAACTCGTAGTTTTTTGGAAGCTTGGCATCCAATTTCAATGAAAGTGATTCTCTTCAGTCTCTGCTTGGGGATACGTCAAGGGCACACAAACCATTGCGATATAACTTGGAACTACATTATTGTGCCAAGTTTCAAAGACCTAGCACAAACCGTGTTTGATTTAGAGTTCCAACTACATGTATCCATATAGGAGAAAACAGAGTGAAACCTAAACATGAAAACGGTTTCTGCAAAGGAACAGGTTTAACCTAAAAGAACGAAATTGAGTGAGCCAAGTGGGATTCCTGTACTGATAACTACCTGCAAGTATCATCAAGATTGGGTGAAAAAATGTTTGCTGACATTTCAGGAAACTCGTAGTTTTTTGAAGCTTGGCAACCCCTTTCAATGAAAGTGATTCTCGTCAGTCTCTGCTTGGGGCTACTTCAATAGAACACAACACCATCGCGATAGAACTTGGAACTACATTACTGTGCCAATTTCGAAGAGCTAGCACAAACCGTGTTTGATTTAGAATTCCAACTACATGTATCCATATAGGAGAAAACAGAGTGAAACCTAAACATGAAAACGGTTTCTGCAAAGGAACGGTTTAACCTAGAAGAACGAAATTAGGTGAGCCAAGTGGGATTCGTGTACTGATAACTACCTGCAAGTATCATTAAGATTGGGTGAAAAAATGCTTGCTGAGATTTCAGGAAACTCGTAGATTTTTGGAAGCTTGGCAACCCCTTTCAATGAAAGTGATTCTCGTCAGTCTCTGCTTGGGGCTACTTCAATAGGACACAAACCATAGCGATAGAACTTGGAACTGCATTACTGTGCCAAGTTTCAAAGAGCTAGCACAAACCGTGTTTGATTTAGAATTCCAACTACATGTATCCATATAGGAGATAACAGAGTGAAACCTAAACATGAAAACGGTTTCTGCAAAGGAACGGTTTAACCTAGAAGAACGAAATTTGGTGAGCCAAGTGGGATTCGTGTACTGATAACTGCCTGCAAGTATCATCAAGATTGGGTGAAAAAAGTTTTGCTAACATTTCAGGAAACTCGTAGTTTTTTGGAAGCTTGGCAACCAATTTCAATGAAAGTGATTTTCTTCAGTCTCTGCTTGGGGCTACTTCAATAAGACACAAACTATAGCGATAGAACTTGGAACTACATTATTTTGCCAAGTTTCAAAAGCTAGCACAAACCCTGTTTGATTTAGAGTTCCAACTACATTTATCCATATAGGGGAAAACAGAGTGAAACCTAAACATGAAAACGGTTACTGCAAAGGAACGGTTTAACCTAGAACAAAGAAATTTAGTGAGCCAAGTGGGATTCCTGTAC
This sequence comes from Urocitellus parryii, assembly GCF_045843805.1. Taxonomy (NCBI): domain Eukaryota; kingdom Metazoa; phylum Chordata; class Mammalia; order Rodentia; family Sciuridae; genus Urocitellus; species Urocitellus parryii. The sequence continues at coordinate 49,251 of NW_027552726.1, read as the reverse complement.
TGATAAAGACCTGCAAGTATCATCAAGATTCGGTGAAAAAATGTTTGCTGAGATTTCAGGAAACTCGCAGTTTTTTGGAAGCTTGGCAACCCCTTTCAATGTATGTGATTCTCGTCAGTCTCTGCTTGGGGCTACTTCAATAGGACACAAACCATAGCGATAGAACTTGGAACTACATTATTGTGCCAAGTTTCAAAGAGCTAGCACAAACCGTGTTTGATTTAGAATTCCAACTACATGTATCCATATAGGAGAAAACAGAGTGAAACCTAAACATGAAAACGGTTACTGCAAAGAACGGTTTAACCTAGAACAAAGAAATTTAGTGAGCCAAGTGGGATTCCTGTACTGATAAAGACCTGCAAGTATCATCAAGATTGGGTGAAAAAATGTTTGCTGAGATTTCAGGAAACTCGTAGTTTTTTGGAAGCTTGGCAACCCCTTTCAATGAATGTGATTCTCGTCAGTCTCTGCTTGGGGCTACTTCAATAGGACACAAACCATAGCGATAGAACTTGGAACTACATTATTGTGCCCAGTTTCAAAGAGCTAGCACAAACCGTGTTTGATTTAGAATTCCAACTACATGTATCCATATAGGAGAAAACAGAGTGAAACCTAAACATGAAAACGGTTTCTGCAAAGGAACGGTTTAATGTAGAAGTACGAAATTTGGTGAGCCAAGTGGGATTCATGTACTGATAACTACCTGCATTTATCATCAAGATTGGGTGAAAAAATGTTTGCTGAGATTTCAGGAAACTCGTAGTTTTTTGGAAGCTTGGCAACCCCTTTCAATGAAAGTGATTCTGGTCAGTCTCTGCTTGGGGCTACTTCAATAGCACACAAACCATAGCGATTGAACTTGGAACTACATTATTGTGCCAAGTTTCAAAGAGCTAGCACAAACCGTGTTTGATTTAGAGTTCGAACTACATGTATCCATTAGGAGAAAACAGAGTGAAAACTAAACATGAAAACGGTTACTGCAAAGGAACGGTTTAACCTAGAAGAACGAAATTTGGTGAGCCAAGTGGGATTGGTGTACTGATCATTAAATGGAAGTATCATCAAGATTCGGTGAAAAAATGTTTGCTGAGATTTCAGGAAACTCGCAGTTTTTTGGAAGCTTGGCAACCCCTTTCAATGAATGTGATTCTCGTCAGTCTCTGCTTGGGGCTACTTCAATAGGACACAAACCATAGCGATAGAACTTGGAACTACATTATTGTGCCAAGTTTCAAAGAGCTAGCACAAACCGTGTTTGATTTAGAATTCCAACTACATGTATCCATATAGGAGAAAACAGAGTGAAACCTAAACATGAAAACGGTTTCTGCAAAGGAACGGTTTAACCTAGAAGAACGAAATTTGGTGAGCCAAGTGGGATTCATGTACTGATAACTACCTGCATTTATCATCAAGATTGGGTGAAAAAATGTTTGCTGAGATTTCAGGAAACTCGTAGTTTTTTGGAAGCTTGGCAATCCCTTTCAAGGAAAGTGATTCTCGTCAGTCTCTACTTGGGGCTACTTCATTGGCACACAAACCATAGCGATAGAACTTTGGAACTACATTATTGTGCCAAGTTTCAAAGAGCTAGCACAAACCGTGTTTGATTTAGAATTCCAACTACATGTATCCATATAGGAGATAACAGAGTGAAACCTAAACATGAAACGGTTTCTGCAAAGGAACGGTTTAACCTAAAAGAACGAAATTGAGTGAGCCAAGTGGGATTCGTGTACTGATAACTACCTGCAAGTATCATCAAGATTGGGTGAAACAAGGTTTGCTAACATTTCAGGAAACTCGTAGTTTTTTGGAAGCTTGGCAACCAATTTCAATGAAAGTGATTCTCTTCAGTCTCTGCTTGGGGATACTTCAAGGGCACACAAACCATAGCGATAGAACATGGAACTACATTATTGTGCCAAGTTTCAAAGAGCTAGCACAAACCGTGTTTGATTTAGAGTTCCAACTACATGTATCCATATAGGAGTAAACAGAGTGAAACCTAAAAATGAAAACGGTTACTGCAAAGGAACGGTTTAACCTAGAACAAAGAAATTTAGTGAGCCAAGTGGGATTCGTGTACTGATAAAGACCTGCAAGTATCATCAAGATTCGGTGAAAAAATGTTTGCTGAGATTTCAGGAAACTCGCAGTTTTTTGGAAGCTTGGCAACCCCTTTCAATGAATGTGATTCTCGTCAGTCTCTGCTTGGGGCTACTTCAATAGGACACAAACCATAGCGATAGAACTTGGAACTACATTACTGTGCCAAGTTTCAAAGAGCTAGCACAAAACCGTGTTTGATTTAGAATTCCAACTACATGTATCCTTATAGGAGAAAACAAGAGTGAAACCTAAACATGAAAACGGTTTCTGCAAAGGAACGGTTAACCTAGAAGGACGAAATTTAGTGAGCCAAGTGGGATTCGTGTACTGATAACTACATGCAAGTATCATCAAGATTGGGTGAAAAAATGTTTGCTGAGATTTCAGGAAACTCGTAGTTTTTTGGAAGCTTGGCAACCCCTTTCAAGGAAAGTGATTCTCGTCAGTCTCTTCTTGGGGCTACTTCAATGGCACACAAACCATAGCGATAGAACTTGGAACTACATTACTGTGCCAAGTTTCATAGAGCTAGCACAAACCGTGTTTGATTTACAATTCCAACTACATGTATCCATATAGGAGAAAACAGAGTGAAACCTAAACATGAAAACGGTTTCTGCAAAGGAACGGTTTAACCTAAAAGAACGAAATTGAGTGAGCCACGTGGGATTCGTGTACTGATAACTACGTGCAAGTATCATCAAGATTGGGTGAAAAAATGTTTGCTGACATTTCAGGAAACTCGTAGTTTTTTGGAAGCTTGGCAACCCCTTTCAATGAAAGTGATTCTCTTCAGTCTCTGCTTGGAGCTACTTCAATAGCACACAAACCATAGCGATAGAACTTGGAACTACATTATTGTGCCAAGTTTCAAAGAGCTAGCACAAACCCTGTTCGATTTAGAGTTCCAACTGCATGTATCCATATAGGAGAAAACAGAGTGAAACCTAAACATGAAAACGGTTTCTGCAAAGGAACGGTTTAACCTAGAAGAACGAAATTTGGTGAGCCAAGTGGGATTCATGTACTGATAACTACCTGCATTTATCATCAAGATTGGGTGAAAAAATGTTTGCTGAGATTTCAGGAAACTCGTAGTTTTTTGGAAGCTTGGCAACCCCTTTCAATGAAAGTGATTCTGGTCAGTCTCTGCTTGGGGCTACTTCAATAGCACACAAACCATAGCGATTGAACTTGGAACTACATTATTGTGCCAAGTTTCAAAGAGCTAGCACAAACGTGTTTGATTTAGAGTTCGAACTACATGTAACCAATAGGAGAAAACAGAGTGAAACCTAAACATGAAAACGGTTACTGCAAAGGAACGGTTTAACCTAGAAGAACGAAATTTGGTGAGCCAAGTGGGATTGGTGTACTGATCATTAAATGGAAGTATCATCAAGATTCGGTGAAAAAATGTTTGCTGAGATTTCAGGAAACTCGTAGTTTTTTGGAAGCTTGGCAACCCCTTTCAATGAAAGGGATTCTGGTCAGTCTCTGCTTGGGGCTACTTCAATAGCACACAAACCATAGTGATAGAACTTGGAACTACATTATTGTGCCAAGTTTCAAAGAGCTAGCACAAACTGTGTTTGATTTAGAGTTCCAACTACATGTATCCATATAGGAGAAAACAGAGTGAAACCTAAACATGAAAACGGTTACTAAAGGAACGGTTTAACCTAAAAGAACGAAATTGAGTGAGCCAAGTGGGATTCGTGTACTGATAACTACCTGCAAGTATCATTAAGATTGGGTGAAAAAATGCTTGCTGAGATTTCAGGAAACTCGTAGTTTTTTGGAAGCTTGGCAACCCCTTTCAATGAAAGGAATTCTGGTCAGTCTCTGCTTGGGGCTACTTCAATAGGACACAAACCATAGCGATAGTACTTGGAACTGCATTACTGTGCCAAGTTTCAAAGAGCTAGCACAAACCGTGTTTGATTTAGAATTCCAACTACATGTATCCATATAGGAGATAACAGAGTGAAACCTAAACATGAAAACGGTTTCTGCAAAGGAACGGTTTAACCTAGAAGAACGAAATTTGGTGAGCCAAGTGGGATTCGTGTACTGATAACTGCCTGCAAGTATCATCAAGATTGGGTGAAAAAAGGTTTGCTAACATTTCAGGAAACTCGTAGTTTTTTGGAAGCTTGGCAACCCCTTTCAATGAAAGTGATTCTGGTCAGTCTCTGCTTGGGGCTACTTCAATAGCACACAAACCATAGCGATTGAACTTGGAACTACATTATTGTGCCAAGTTTCAAAGAGCTAGCACAAACCGTGTTTGATTTAGAGTTCGAACTACATGTATCCATTAGGAGAAAACAGAGTGAAAACTAAACATGAAAACGGTTACTGCAAAGGAACGGTTTAACCTAGAAGAACGAAATTTGGTGAGCCAAGTGGGATTGGTGTACTGATCATTAAATGGAAGTATCATCAAGATTCGGTGAAAAAATGTTTGCTGAGATTTCAGGAAACTCGCAGTTTTTTGGAAGCTTGGCAACCCCTTTCAATGAATGTGATTCTCGTCAGTCTCTGCTTGGGGCTACTTCAATAGGACACAAACCATAGCGATAGAACTTGTAACTACATTATTGTGCCAAGTTTCAAAGAGCTAGCACAAACCGTGTTTGATTTAGAATTCCAACTACATGTATCCATATAGGAGAAAACAGAGTGAAACCTAAACATGAAAACGGTTTCTGCAAAGGAACGGTTTAACCTAGAAGAACGAAATTTGGTGAGCCAAGTGGGATTCATGTACTGATAACTACCTGCATTTATCATCAAGATTGGGTGAAAAAATGTTTGCTGAGATTTCAGGAAACTCGTAGTTTTTTGGAAGCTTGGCAATCCCTTTCAAGGAAAGTGATTCTCGTCAGTCTCTACTTGGGGCTACTTCATTGGCACACAAACCATAGCGATAGAACTTGGAACTACATTATTGTGCCAAGTTTCAAAGAGCTAGCACAAACCGTGTTTGATTTAGAATTCCAACTACATGTATCCATATAGGAGATAACAGAGTGAAACCTAAACATGAAAACGGTTTCTGCAAAGGAACGGTTTAACCTAAAAGAACGAAATTGAGTGAGCCAAGTGGGATTCGTGTACTGATAACTACCTGCAAGTATCATCAAGATTGGGTGAAAAAAGGTTTGCTAACATTTCAGGAAACTCGTAGTTTTTTGGAAGCTTGGCAACCAATTTCAATGAAAGTGATTCTCTTCAGTCTCTGCTTGGGGATACTTCAAGGGCACACAAACCATAGCGTTAGATCATGGAACTACATTATTGTGCCAAGTTTCAAAGAGCTAGCACAAACCGTGTTTGATTTAGAATTCCAACTACATGTATCCATATAGGAGATAACAGAGTGAAACCTAAACATGAAAACGGTTTCTGCAAAGGAACGGTTTAACCTAAAAGAACGAAATTGAGTGAGCCAAGTGGGATTCGTGTACTGATAACTACCTGCAAGTATCATCAAGATTGGGTGAAAAAAGGTTTGCTAACATTTCAGGAAACTCGTAGTTTTTTGGAAGCTTGGCAACCAATTTCAATGAAAGTGATTCTCTTCAGTCTCTGCTTGGGGATACTTCAAGGGCACACAAACCATAGCGATAGAACATGGAACTACATTATTGTGCCAAGTTTCAAAGAGCTAGCACAAACCGTGTTTGATTTAGAGTTCCAAATACATGTATCCATATAGGAGTAAACAGAGTGAAACCTAAAAATGAAAACGGTTACTGCAAAGGAACGGTTTAACCTAGAACAAAGAAATTTAGTGAGCCAAGTGGGATTCGTGTACTGATAAAGACCTGCAAGTATCATCAAGATTCGGTGAAAAAATGTTTGCTGAGATTTCAGGACACTCGCAGTTTTTTGGAAGCTTGGCAACCCCTTTCAATGAATGTGATTCTCGTCAGTCTCTGCTTGGGTCTACTTCAATAGGACACAAACCATAGCGATAGAACTTGGAACTACATTACTGTGCCAAGTTTCAAAGAGCTAGCACAAACCGTGTTTGATTTAGAATTCCAACTACATGTATCCATATAGGAGAAAACAGAGTGAAACCTAAACATGAAAACGGTTTCTGCAAAGGAACGGTTTAACCTAGAAGGACGAAATTTAGTGAGCCAAGTGGGATTCGTGTACTGATAACTACCTGAAAGGATCATCAAGATTGGGTGAAAAAATGTTTGCTGAGATTTCAGGAAACTCATAGTTTTTTGGAAGCTTGGCAACCCCTTTCAAGGAAAGTGATTCTCGTCAGTCTCTTCTTGGGGCTACTTCAATGGCACACAAACCATAGCGATAGAACTTGGAACTACATTACTGTGCCAAGTTTCAAAGAGCTAGCACAAACCGTGTTTGATTTACAATTCCAACTACATGTATCCATATAGGAGAAAACAGAGTGAAACCTAAACATGAAAACGGTTTCTGCAAAGGAACGGTTTAACCTAAAAGAACGAAATTGAGTGAGCCACGTGGGATTCGTGTACTGATAACTACATGCAAGTATCATCAAGATTGGGTGAAAAAATGTTTGCTGACATTTCAGGAAACTCGTAGTTTTTTGGAAGCTTGGCAACCCCTTTCAATGAAAGTGATTCTCTTCAGTCTCTGCTTGGAGCTACTTCAATAGCACACAAACCATAGCGATAGAACTTGGAACTACATTATTGTGCCAAGTTTCAAAGAGCTAGCACAAACCGTGTTCGATTTAGATTTCCAACTGCATGTATCCATATAGGAGAAAACAGAGTGAAACCTAAACATGAAAACGGTTTCTGCAAAGGAACGGTTTAACCTAGAAGAACGAAATTTGGTGAGCCAAGTGGGATTCATGTACTGATAACTACCTGCATTTATCATCAAGATTGGGTGAAAAAATGTTTGCTGAGATTTCAGGAAACTCGTAGTTTTTTGGAAGCTTGGCAATCCCTTTCAAGGAAAGTGATTCTCGTCAGTCTCTACTTGGGGCTACTTCATTGGCACACAAACCATAGCGATAGAACTTGGAACTACATTATTGTGCCAAGTTTCAAAGAGCTAGCACAAACCGTGTTTGATTTAGAATTCCAACTACATGTATCCATATAGGAGATAACAGAGTGAAACCTAAACATGAAAACGGTTTCTGCAAAGGAACGGTTTAACCTAAAAGAACGAAATTGAGTGAGCCAAGTGGGATTCGTGTACTGATAACTACCTGCAAGTATCATCAAGATTGGGTGAAAAAAGGTTTGCTAACATTTCAGGAAACTCGTAGTTTTTTGGAAGCTTGGCAACCAATTTCAATGAAAGTGATTCTCTTCAGTCTCTGCTTGGGGATACTTCAAGGGCACACAAACCATAGCGTTAGATCATGGAACTACATTATTGTGCCAAGTTTCAAAGAGCTAGCACAAACCGTGTTTGATTTAGAATTCCAACTACATGTATCCATATAGGAGATAACAGAGTGAAACCTAAACATGAAAACGGTTTCTGCAAAGGAACGGTTTAACCTAAAAGAACGAAATTGAGTGAGCCAAGTGGGATTCGTGTACTGATAACTACCTGCAAGTATCATCAAGATTGGGTGAAAAAAGGTTTGCTAACATTTCAGGAAACTCGTAGTTTTTTGGAAGCTTGGCAACCAATTTCAATGAAAGTGATTCTCTTCAGTCTCTGCTTGGGGATACTTCAAGGGCACACAAACCATAGCGATAGAACATGGAACTACATTATTGTGCCAAGTTTCAAAGAGCTAGCACAAACCGTGTTTGATTTAGAGTTCCAAATACATGTATCCATATAGGAGTAAACAGAGTGAAACCTAAAAATGAAAACGGTTACTGCAAAGGAACGGTTTAACCTAGAACAAAGAAATTTAGTGAGCCAAGTGGGATTCGTGTACTGATAAAGACCTGCAAGTATCATCAAGATTCGGTGAAAAAATGTTTGCTGAGATTTCAGGACACTCGCAGTTTTTTGGAAGCTTGGCAACCCCTTTCAATGAATGTGATTCTCGTCAGTCTCTGCTTGGGGCTACTTCAATAGGACACAAACCATAGCGATAGAACTTGGAACTACATTACTGTGCCAAGTTTCAAAGAGCTAGCACAAACCGTGTTTGACTTAGAATTCCAACTACATGTATCCATATAGGAGAAAACAGAGTGAAACCTAAACATGAAAACGGTTTCTGCAAAGGAACGGTTTAACCTAGAAGGACGAAATTTAGTGAGCCAAGTGGGATTCGTGTACTGATAACTACCTGAAAGGATCATCAAGATTGGGTGAAAAAATGTTTGCTGAGATTTCAGGAAACTCATAGTTTTTTGGAAGCTTGGCAACCCCTTTCAAGGAAAGTGATTCTCGTCAGTCTCTTCTTGGGGCTACTTCAATGGCACACAAACCATAGCGATAGAACTTGGAACTACATTACTGTGCCAAGTTTCAAAGAGCTAGCACAAACCGTGTTTGATTTACAATTCCAACTACATGTATCCATATAGGAGAAAACAGAGTGAAACCTAAACATGAAAACGGTTTCTGCAAAGGAACGGTTTAACCTAAAAGAACGAAATTGAGTGAGCCACGTGGGATTCGTGTACTGATAACTACATGCAAGTATCATCAAGATTGGGTGAAAAAATGTTTGCTGACATTTCAGGAAACTCGTAGTTTTTTGGAAGCTTGGCAACCCCTTTCAATGAAAGTGATTCTCTTCAGTCTCTGCTTGGAGCTACTTCAATAGCACACAAACCATAGCGATAGAACTTGGAACTACATTATTGTGCCAAGTTTCAAAGAGCTAGCACAAACCGTGTTCGATTTAGATTTCCAACTGCATGTATCCATATAGGAGAAAACAGAGTGAAACCTAAACATGAAAACGGTTTCTGCAAAGGAACGGTTTAACCTAGAAGAACGAAATTTGGTGAGCCAAGTGGGATTCATGTACTGATAACTACCTGCATTTATCATCAAGATTGGGTGAAAAAATGTTTGCTGAGATTTCAGGAAACTCGTAGTTTTTTGGAAGCTTGGCAACCCCTTTCAATGAAAGTGATTCTGGTCAGTCTCTGCTTGGGGCTACTTCAATAGCACACAAACCATAGCGATTGAACTTGGAACTACATTATTGTGGCAAGTTTCAAAGAGCTAGCACAAACCGTGTTTGATTTAGAGTTCGAACTACATGTATCCAATAGGAGAAAACAGAGTGAAACCTAAACATGAAAACGGTTACTGCAAAGGAACGGTTTAACCTAGAAGAACGAAATTTGGTGAGCCAAGTGGGATTGGTGTACTGATCATTAAATGGAAGTATCATCAAGATTCGGTGAAAAAATGTTTGCTGAGATTTCAGGAAACTCGTAGTTTTTTGGAAGCTTGGCAACCCCTTTCAATGAATGTGATTCTCGTCAGTCTCTGCTTGGGGCTACTTCAATAGGACACAAACCATAGCGATAGAACTTGGAACTACATTGTTGTGCCAAGTTTCAAAGAGCTAGCAAAAACCGTGTTTGATTTAGAATTCCAACTACATGTATCCATATAGGAGAAAACACAGTGAAACCTAAACATGAAAACGGTTTCTGCAAAGGAACGGTTTAACCTAGAAGAACGAAATTTGGTGAGCCAAGTGGGATTCATGTACTGATAACTACCTGCATTTATCATGAAGATTGGGTGAAAAAATGTTTGCTGAGATTTCAGGAAACTCGTAGTTTTTTGGAAGCTTGGCAATCCCTTTCAAGGAAAGTGATTCTCGTCAGTCTCTACTTGGGGCTACTTCAATGGCACACAAACCATAGCGATAGAACTTGGAACTACATTATTGTGCCAAGTTTCAAAGAGCTAGCACAAACCGTGTTTGATTTAGAATTCCAACTACATGTATCCATATAGGAGATAACAGAGTGAAACCTAAACATGAAAACGGTTTCTGCAAAGGAACGGTTTAACCTAAAAGAACGAAATTGAGTGAGCCAAGTGGGATTCGTGTACTGATAACTACCTGCAAGTATCATCAAGATTGGGTGAAAAAAGGTTTGCTAACATTTCAGGAAACTCGTAGTTTTTTGCAAGCTTGGCAACCAATTTCAATGAAAGTGATTCTCTTCAGTCTCTGCTTGGGGATACTTCAAGGGCACACAAACCATAGCGATAGAACTTGGAACTACATTATTGTGCCAAGTTTCAAAGAGCTAGCACAAACCGTGTTTGATTTAGAGTTCCAAATACATGTATCCATATAGGAGTAAACAGAGTGAAACCTAAAAATGAAAACGGTTACTGCAAAGGAACGGTTTAACCTAGAACAAAGAAATTTAGTGAGCCAAGTGGGATTGGTGAACTGATCATTAAATGGAAGTATCATCAAGATTCGGTGAAAAAATGTTTGCTGACATTTCAGGAAACTCGTTGTTTTTTGGAAGATTGGCAACCCATTTCAATGAAAGGGATTCTGGTCAGTCTCTGCTTGGGGCTACTTCAATAGCACACAAACCATCGCGATAGAACTTGGAACTACATTATTGTGCCAAGTTTCAAAGAGCTAGCACAAACCGTGTTTGATTTAGAGTTCCAACTACATGTATCCATATAGGAGAAAACAGAGTGAAACCTAAACATGAAAACGGTTTCTGCAAAGGAACGGTTTAACCTAGAAGAACGAAATTGAGTGTGCCAAGGGGATTCGTGTACTGATAACTACCTGCAAGTATCATCAAGATTGGGTGAAAAAATGTTTGCTGACATTTCAGGAAACTCGCAGTTTTTTGGAAGCTTGGCAACCTCTTTCAATGAAAGGGATTCTGGTCAGTCTCTGCTTGGGGCTACTTCAATAGCACACAAACCATCGCGATAGAACTTGGAACTACATTATTGTGCCAAGTTTCAAAGAGCTAGCACAAACTGTGTTTGATTTAGAGTTCCAACTACATGTATCCATATAGGAGAAAACAGAGTGAAACCTAAACATGAAAACGGTTACTGCAAAGGAACGATTTAACCTAAAAGAACGAAATTGAGTGAGCCAAGTGGGATTCGTGTACTGATAACTACCTGCAAGTATCATTAAGATTGGGTGAAAAAATGCTTGCTGAGATTTCAGGAAACTCGTAGTTTTTTGGAAGCTTGGCAACCCCTTTCAATGAAAGGAATTATGGTCAGTCTCTGCTTGGGGCTACTTCAATAGGACACAAACCATAGCAATAGAACTTGGAACTGCATTACTGTGCCAAGTTTCAAAGAGCTAGCACAAACCGTGTTTGATTTAGAATTCCAACTACATGTATCCATATAGGAGAAAACAGAGTGAAACCTAAACATGAAAACGGTTTCTGCAAAGGAACTGTTTAACCTAGAAGAACGAAATTTGGTGAGCCAAGTGGGATTCGTGTACTGATAACTACCTGAAAGGATCATCAAGATTGGGTGAAAAAATATTTGCTGAGATTTCAGGAAACTCGTAGTTTTTTGGAAGCTTGACAACCCCTTTCAAGGAAAGTGATTCTCGTCAGTCTCTGCTTGGGGCTACTTCAATGGCACACAAACCATAGCGATAGAACTTGGAACTACATTATTGTGCCAAGTTTCAAATAGCTAGCAGAAATCGTGTTTGATTTAGAATTCCAACTACATGTATCCATATAGGAGAAAACAGAGTGAAACCTAAACATGAAAACGGTTTCTGCAAAGGAACTGTTTAACCTAGAAGAACGAAATTTGGTGAGCCAAGTGGGATTCGTGTACTGATAACTACCTGCAAGGATCATCAAGATTGGGTGAAAAAATGTTTGCTGAGATTTCAGGAAACTCGCAGTTTTTTGGAAGCTTGGCAATCTCTTTCAAGGAAAGTGATTCTCATGAGTCTCAGCTTGGGGCTACTTCAATGGCACACAAACCATAGCGATAGAACTTGGAACTACATTATTGTGCCAAGTTTCAAAGAGCTATCACAAACCGTATTTGATTTAGAATACCAACTACTTGTATCCATATAGGAGAAAACACAGTGAAACCTAAACATGAAAACGGTTACTGCAAAGGAACGGTTTAACCTAGAAGAACGAAATTTAGTGAGCCAAGTGGGATTCGTGTACTGATAACTACATGAAAGGATCATCAAGATTGGGTGAAAAAATGTTTGCTGAGATTTCAGGAAACTCGTAGTTTTTTGGAAGCTTGGCAACCCCTTTCAAGGAAAGTGATTCTCGTTGTCTCTGCTTGGGGCTACTTCAATGGCACACAAACCATAGCGATAGAACTTGGAACTACATTATTGTGCCAAGTTTCAAAGAGCTAGCACAAACCGTGTTTGATTTAGAATTCCAACTACATGTATCCATATAGGAGAAAACAGATGAAACCTAAACATGAAAAACGGTTTCTGCAAAGGAACGGTTTAACCTAGAAGAACGAAATTTGGTGAGCCAAGTGGGATTCATGTACTGATAACTACCTGCATTTATCATCAAGATTGGGTGAAAAAATGTTTGCTGAGATTTCAGGAAACTCGTAGTTTTTTGGAAGCTTGGCAACCCCTTTCAATGAAAGTGATTCTGGTCAGTCTCTGCTTGGGGCTACTTCAATAGCACACAAACCATAGCGATTGAACTTGGAACTACATTATTGTGCCAAGTTTCAAAGAGCTAGCACAAACCGTGTTTGATTTAGAGTTCGAACTACATGTATCCATATAGGAGAAAACAGAGTGAAACCTAAACATGAAAACGGTTACTGCAAAGGAACGGTATAACCTAGAAGAACGAAATTTGGTGAGCCAAGTGGGATTGGTGTACTGATCATTAAATGGAAGTATCATCAAGATTGGGTGAAAAAATGTTTGCTGAGATTTCAGGAAACTCGCAGTTTTTTGGAAGCTTGGCAACCCCTTTCAATGAATGTGATTCTCATCAGTCTCTGCTTGGGGCTACTTCAATAGGACACAAACCATAGCGATAGAACTTGGAACTACATTATTGTGCCAAGTTTCAAAGAGCTAGCACAAACCGTGTTTGATTTAGAATTCCAACTACATGTATCCATATAGGAGAAAACAGAGTGAAACCTAAACATGAAAACGGTTTCTGCAAAGGAACGGTTTAACCTAAAAGAACGAAATTGAGTGAGCCAAGTGGGATTCGTGTACTGATAACTACCTGCAAGTATCATCAAGATTGGGTGAAAAAATGCTTGCTGAGATTTCAGGAAACTCGTAGTTTTTTGGAAGCTTGGCAACCCCTTTCAATGAAAGGAATTATGGTCAGTCTCTGCTTGGGGCTACTTCAATAGGACACAAACCATAGCAATAGAACTTGGAACTGCATTACTGTGCCAAGTTTCAAAGAGCTAGCACAAACCGTGTTTGATTTAGAATTCCAACTACATGTATCCATATAGGAGAAAACAGAGTGAAACCTAAACATGAAAACGGTTTCTGCAAAGGAACTGTTTAACCTAGAAGAACGAAATTTGGTGAGCCAAGTGGGATTCGTGTACTGATAACTACCTGAAAGGATCATCAAGATTGGGTGAAAAAATGTTTGCTGAGATTTCAGGAAACTCGTAGTTTTTTGGAAGCTTGGCAACCCCTTTCAAGGAAAGTGATTCTCGTCAGTCTCTGCTTGGGGCTACTTCAATGGCACACAAACCATAGCGATAGAACTTGGAACTACATTATTGTGCCAAGTTTCAAATAGCTAGCACAAATTGTGTTTGATTTAGAATTCCAACTACATGTATCCATATAGGAGAAAACAGAGTGAAACCTAAACATGAAAACGGTTTCTGCAAAGGAACTGTTTAACCTAGAAGAACTAAATTTGGTGAGCCAAGTGGGATTCGTGTACTGATAACTACCTGCAAGGATCATCAAGATTGGGTGAAAAAATGTTTGCTGAGATTTCAGGAAACTCGCAGTTTTTTGGAAGCTTGGCAATCCCTTTCAAGGAAAGTGATTCTCATGAGTCTCAGCTTGGGGCTACTTCAATGGCACACAAACCATAGCGATAGAACTTGGAACTACATTATTGTGCCAAGTTTCAAAGAGCTATCACAAACCGTATTTGATTTAGAATACCAACTACTTGTATCCATATAGGAGAAAACACAGTGAAACCTAAACATGAAAACGGTTACTGCAAAGGAACGGTTTAACCTAGAAGAACGAAATTTAGTGAGCCAAGTGGGATTCGTGTACTGATAACTACATGAAAGGATCATCAAGATTGGGTGAAAAAATGTTTGCTGAGATTTCAGGAAACTCGTAGTTTTTTGGAAGCTTGGCAACCCCTTTCAAGGAAAGTGATTCTCGTTGTCTCTGCTTGGGGCTACTTCAATGGCACACAAACCATAGCGATAGAACTTGGAACTACATTATTGTGCCAAGTTTCAAAGAGCTAGCACAAACCGTGTTTGATTTAGAATTCCAACTACATGTATCCATATAGGAGAAAACAGAGTGAAACCTAAACATGAAAACGGTTTCTGCAAAGGAACGGTTTAACCTAGAAGAACGAAATTTGGTGAGCCAAGTGGGATTCATGTACTGATAACTACCTGCATTTATCATCAAGATTGGGTGAAAAAATGTTTGCTGAGATTTCAGGAAACTCGTAGTTTTTTGGAAGCTTGGCAACCCCTTTCAATGAAAGTGATTCTGGTCAGTCTCTGCTTGGGGCTACTTCAATAGCACACAAACCATAGCGATTGAACTTGGAACTACATTATTGTGCCAAGTTTCAAAGAGCTAGCACAAACCGTGTTTGATTTAGAGTTCGAAATACATGTATCCATATAGGAGAAACAGAGTGAAACCTAAACATGAAAACGGTTACTGCAAAGGAACGGTATAACCTAGAAGAACGAAATTTGGTGAGCCAAGTGGGATTGGTGTACTGATCATTAAATGGAAGTATCATCAAGATTGGGTGAAAAAATGTTTGCTGAGATTTCAGGAAACTCGCAGTTTTTTGGAAGCTTGGCAACCCCTTTCAATGAATGTGATTCTCATCAGTCTCTGCTTGGGGCTACTTCAATAGGACACAAACCATAGCGATAGAACTTGGAACTACATTATTGTGCCAAGTTTCAAAGAGCTAGCACAAACCGTGTTTGATTTAGAATTCCAACTACATGTATCCATATAGGAGAAAACAGAGTGAAACCTAAACATGAAAACGGTTTCTGCAAAGGAACGGTTTAACCTAAAAGAACGAAATTGAGTGAGCCAAGTGGGATTCGTGTACTGATAACTACCTGCAAGTATCATCAAGATTGGGTGAAAAAATGCTTGCTGAGATTTCAGGAAACTCGTAGTTTTTTGGAAGCTTGGCAACCCCTTTCAATGAAAGGAATTATGGTCAGTCTCTGCTTGGGGCTACTTCAATAGGACACAAACCATAGCAATAGAACTTGGAACTGCATTACTGTGCCAAGTTTCAAAGAGCTAGCACAAACCGTGTTTGATTTAGAATTCCAACTACATGTATCCATATAGGAGAAAACAGAGTGAAACCTAAACATGAAAACGGTTTCTGCAAAGGAACTGTTTAACCTAGAAGAACGAAATTTGGTGAGCCAAGTGGGATTCGTGTACTGATAACTACCTGAAAGGATCATCAAG
The DNA here is from genome assembly GCF_045843805.1 of Urocitellus parryii. Lineage (NCBI taxonomy): Eukaryota > Metazoa > Chordata > Mammalia > Rodentia > Sciuridae > Urocitellus > Urocitellus parryii. Next base: position 33,485 of record NW_027552726.1, on the reverse strand, counting down.
ATTGGGTGAAAAAATGTTTGCTGAGATTTCAGGAAACTCGTAGTTTTTTGGAAGCTTGGCAACCCCTTTCAAGGAAAGTGATTCTCGTCAGTCTCTGCTTGGGGCTACTTCAATGGCACACAAACCATAGCGATAGAACTTGGAACTACATTATTGTGCCAAGTTTCAAATAGCTAGCACAAATTGTGTTTGATTTAGAATTCCAACTACATGTATCCATATAGGAGAAAACAGAGTGAAACCTAAACATGAAAACGGTTTCTGCAAAGGAACTGTTTAACCTAGAAGAACTAAATTTGGTGAGCCAAGTGGGATTCGTGTACTGATAACTACCTGCAAGGATCATCAAGATTGGGTGAAAAAATGTTTGCTGAGATTTCAGGAAACTCGCAGTTTTTTGGAAGCTTGGCAATCCCTTTCAAGGAAAGTGATTCTCATGAGTCTCAGCTTGGGGCTACTTCAATGGCACACAAACCATAGCGATAGAACTTGGAACTACATTATTGTGCCAAGTTTCAAAGAGCTATCACAAACCGTATTTGATTTAGAATACCAACTACTTGTATCCATATAGGAGAAAACACAGTGAAACCTAAACATGAAAACGGTTACTGCAAAGGAACGGTTTAACCTAGAAGAACGAAATTTAGTGAGCCAAGTGGGATTCGTGTACTGATAACTACATGAAAGGATCATCAAGATTGGGTGAAAAAATGTTTGCTGAGATTTCAGGAAACTCGTAGTTTTTTGGAAGCTTGGCAACCCCTTTCAAGGAAAGTGATTCTCGTTGTCTCTGCTTGGGGCTACTTCAATGGCACACAAACCATAGCGATAGAACTTGGAACTACATTATTGTGCCAAGTTTCAAAGAGCTAGCACAAACCGTGTTTGATTTAGAATTCCAACTACATGTATCCATATAGGAGAAAACAGAGTGAAACCTAAACATGAAAACGGTTTCTGCAAAGGAACGGTTTAACCTAGAAGAACGAAATTTGGTGAGCCAAGTGGGATTCATGTACTGATAACTACCTGCATTTATCATCAAGATTGGGTGAAAAAATGTTTGCTGAGATTTCAGGAAACTCGTAGTTTTTTGGAAGCTTGGCAACCCCTTTCAATGAAAGTGATTCTGGTCAGTCTCTGCTTGGGGCTACTTCAATAGCACACAAACCATAGCGATTGAACTTGGAACTACATTATTGTGCCAAGTTTCAAAGAGCTAGCACAAACCGTGTTTGATTTAGAGTTCCAACTACATGTATCCATATAGGAGAAAACAGAGTGAAACCTAAACATGAAAACGGTTACTGCAAAGGAACGGTATAACCTAGAAGAACGAAATTTGGTGAGCCAAGTGGGATTGGTGTACTGATCATTAAATGGAAGTATCATCAAGATTGGGTGAAAAAATGTTTGCTGAGATTTCAGGAAACTCGCAGTTTTTTGGAAGCTTGGCAACCCCTTTCAATGAATGTGATTCTCATCAGTCTCTGCTTGGGGCTACTTCAATAGGACACAAACCATAGCGATAGAACTTGGAACTACATTATTGTGCCAAGTTTCAAAGAGCTAGCACAAACCGTGTTTGATTTAGAATTCCAACTACATGTATCCATATAGGAGAAAACAGAGTGAAACCTAAACATGAAAACGGTTTCTGCAAAGGAACGGTTTAACCTAAAAGAACGAAATTGAGTGAGCCAAGTGGGATTCGTGTACTGATAACTACCTGCAAGTATCATCAAGATTGGGTGAAAAAATGCTTGCTGAGATTTCAGGAAACTCGTAGTTTTTTGGAAGCTTGGCAACCCCTTTCAATGAAAGGAATTATGGTCAGTCTCTGCTTGGGGCTACTTCAATAGGACACAAACCATAGCAATAGAACTTGGAACTGCATTACTGTGCCAAGTTTCAAAGAGCTAGCACAAACCGTGTTTGATTTAGAATTCCAACTACATGTATCCATATAGGAGAAAACAGAGTGAAACCTAAACATGAAAACGGTTTCTGCAAAGGAACTGTTTAACCTAGAAGAACGAAATTTGGTGAGCCAAGTGGGATTCGTGTACTGATAACTACCTGAAAGGATCATCAAGATTGGGTGAAAAAATGTTTGCTGAGATTTCAGGAAACTCGTAGTTTTTTGGAAGCTTGGCAACCCCTTTCAAGGAAAGTGATTCTCGTCAGTCTCTGCTTGGGTCTACTTCAATGGCACACAAACCATAGCGATAGAACTTGGAACTACATTATTGTGCCAAGTTTCAAATAGCTAGCACAAATTGTGTTTGATTTAGAATTCCAACTACATGTATCCATATAGGAGAAAACAGAGTGAAACCTAAACATGAAAACGGTTTCTGCAAAGGAACTGTTTAACCTAGAAGAACTAAATTTGGTGAGCCAAGTGGGATTCGTGTACTGATAACTACCTGCAAGGATCATCAAGATTGGGTGAAAAAATGTTTGCTGAGATTTCAGGAAACTCGCAGTTTTTTGGAAGCTTGGCAATCCCTTTCAAGGAAAGTGATTCTCATGAGTCTCAGCTTGGGGCTACTTCAATGGCACACAAACCATAGCGATAGAACTTGGAACTACATTATTGTGCCAAGTTTCAAAGAGCTATCACAAACCGTATTTGATTTAGAATACCAACTACTTGTATCCATATAGGAGAAAACACAGTGAAACCTAAACATGAAAACGGTTACTGCAAAGGAACGGTTTAACCTAGAAGAACGAAATTTAGTGAGCCAAGTGGGATTCGTGTACTGATAACTACATGAAAGGATCATCAAGATTGGGTGAAAAAATGTTTGCTGAGATTTCAGGAAACTCGTAGTTTTTTGGAAGCTTGGCAACCCCTTTCAATGAAAGGAATTATGGTCAGTCTCTGCTTGGGGCTACTTCAATAGGGACACAAACCATAGCAATAGAACTTGGAACTGCATTACTGTGCCAAGTTTCAAAGAGCTAGCACAAACCGTGTTTGATTTAGAATTCCAACTACATGTATCCATATAGGAGAAAACAGAGTGAAACCTAAACATGAAAACGGTTTCTGCAAAGGAACTGTTTAACCTAGAAGAACGAAATTTGGTGAGCCAAGTGGGATTCGTGTACTGATAACTACCTGAAAGGATCATCAAGATTGGGTGAAAAAATGTTTGCTGAGATTTCAGGAAACTCGTAGTTTTTTGGAAGCTTGGCAACCCCTTTCAAGGAAAGTGATTCTCGTCAGTCTCTGCTTGGGGCTACTTCAATGGCACACAAACCATAGCGATAGAACTTGGAACTACATTATTGTGCCAAGTTTCAAATAGCTAGCACAAATTGTGTTTGATTTAGAATTCCAACTACATGTATCCATATAGGAGAAAACAGAGTGAAACCTAAACATGAAAACGGTTTCTGCAAAGGAACTGTTTAACCTAGAAGAACTAAATTTGGTGAGCCAAGTGGGATTCGTGTACTGATAACTACCTGCAAGGATCATCAAGATTGGGTGAAAAAATGTTTGCTGAGATTTCAGGAAACTCGCAGTTTTTTGGAAGCTTGGCAATCCCTTTCAAGGAAAGTGATTCTCATGAGTCTCAGCTTGGGGCTACTTCAATGGCACACAAACCATAGCGATAGAACTTGGAACTACATTATTGTGCCAAGTTTCAAAGAGCTATCACAAACCGTATTTGATTTAGAATACCAACTACTTGTATCCATATAGGAGAAAACACAGTGAAACCTAAACATGAAAACGGTTACTGCAAAGGAACGGTTTAACCTAGAAGAACGAAATTTAGTGAGCCAAGTGGGATTCGTGTACTGATAACTACATGAAAGGATCATCAAGATTGGGTGAAAAAATGTTTGCTGAGATTTCAGGAAACTCGTAGTTTTTTGGAAGCTTGGCAACCCCTTTCAAGGAAAGTGATTCTCGTTGTCTCTGCTTGGGGCTACTTCAATGGCACACAAACCATAGCGATAGAACTTGGAACTACATTATTGTGCCAAGTTTCAAAGAGCTAGCACAAACCGTGTTTGATTTAGAATTCCAACTACATGTATCCATATAGGAGAAAACAGAGTGAAACCTAAACATGAAAACGGTTTCTGCAAAGGAACGGTTTAACCTAGAAGAACGAAATTTGGTGAGCCAAGTGGGATTCATGTACTGATAACTACCTGCATTTATCATCAAGATTGGGTGAAAAAATGTTTGCTGAGATTTCAGGAAACTCGTAGTTTTTTGGAAGCTTGGCAACCCCTTTCAATGAAAGTGATTCTGGTCAGTCTCTGCTTGGGGCTACTTCAATAGCACACAAACCATAGCGATTGAACTTGGAACTACATTATTGTGCCAAGTTTCAAAGAGCTAGCACAAACCGTGTTTGATTTAGAGTTCGAACTACATGTATCCATATAGGAGAAAACAGAGTGAAACCTAAACATGAAAACGGTTACTGCAAAGGAACGGTATAACCTAGAAGAACGAAATTTGGTGAGCCAAGTGGGATTGGTGTACTGATCATTAAATGGAAGTATCATCAAGATTGGGTGAAAAAATGTTTGCTGAGATTTCAGGAAACTCGCAGTTTTTTGGAAGCTTGGCAACCCCTTTCAATGAATGTGATTCTCATCAGTCTCTGCTTGGGGCTACTTCAATAGGACACAAACCATAGCGATAGAACTTGGAACTACATTATTGTGCCAAGTTTCAAAGAGCTAGCACAAACCGTGTTTGATTTAGAATTCCAACTACATGTATCCATATAGGAGAAAACAGAGTGAAACCTAAACATGAAAACGGTTTCTGCAAAGGAACGGTTTAACCTAAAAGGACGAAATTGAGTGAGCCAAGTGGGATTCGTGTACTGATAACTACCTGCAAGTATCATCAAGATTGGGTGAAAAAATGTTTGCTGACATTTCAGGAAACTCGTAGTTTTTTGGAAGCTTGGCAACCACTTTCAATGAAAGTGATTCTCGTCAGTCTCTGCTTGGGGCTACTTCAATGGCACACAAACCATAGTGATAGAACTTGGAACTACATTATTGTGCCAAGTTTCAAAGAGCTAGCACAAACCGTGTTTGATTTAGAATTCCAACTACATGTATCCATATAGGAGAAAACAGAGTGAAACCTAAACATGAAAACGGTTTCTGCAAAGGAACGGTTTAATCTAGAAGAACGAAATTTGGTGAGCCAAGTGGGATTCATGTACTGATAACTACCTGCATTTATCATCAAGATTGGGTGAAAAAATGTTTGCTGAGATTTCAGGAAACTCGTAGTTTTTTGGAAGCTTGGCAACCCCTTTCAATGAAAGTGATTCTGGTCAGTCTCTGCTTGGGGCTACTTCAATAGCACACAAACCATAGCGATTGAACTTGGAACTACATTATTGTGCCAAGTTTCAAAGAGCTAGCACAAACCGTGTTTGATTTAGAATTCCAACTACATGTATCCATATAGGAGAAAACAGAGTGAAATCTAAACATGAAAACGGTTTCTGCAAAGGAACGGTTTAACCTAGAAGAACGAAATTTGGTGAGCCAAGTGGGATTCATGTACTGATAACTACCTGCATTTATCATCAAGATTGGGTGAAAAAATGTTTGCTGAGATTTCAGGAAACTCATAGTTTTTTGGAAGCTTGGCAATCCCTTTCAATGAATGTGATTCTCGTCAGTCTCTACTTGGGGCTACTTCAATGGCACACCAACCATACCGATAGAAATTGGAACTACATTACTGTGCCAAGTTTCAAAGAGCTAGCACAAACCGTGTTTGATTTAGAATTCCAACTACATGTATCCATATAGGAGATAACAGAGTAAAACCTAAACATGAAAACAGTTTCTGCAAATGAACGGTTTAACCTAAAAGAACGAAATTGAGTGAGCCAAGTGGGATTCGTGTACTGATAACTACCTGCAAGTATCATCATGTTTGGGTGAAAAAAGGTTTGCTAACATTTCAGGAAACTCGTAGTATTTTCGAAGCTTGGCAACCAATTTCAATGAAAGTGATTCTCTTCAGTCTCTGCTTGGGGATACTTCAATGGCACACAAACCATAGCGATAGAACTTGGAACTACATTATTGTGCCAAGTTTCAAAGAGCTAGCACAAACCGTGTTTGATTTAGAGTTCCAACTACATGTATCCATATAGGAGAAAACAGAGTGAAACCTAAACATGAAAACGGTTCCTGCAAAGGATCGGTTTAACCTAGAACAAAGAAATTTAGTGAGCCAAGTGGGATTGGTGTACTGATCATTAAATGGAAGTATCATCAAGATTCGGTGAAAAAATGTTTGCTGAGATTTCAGGAAACTCGCAGTTTTTGGAAGCTTGGCAACCCCTTTCAATGAATGTGATTCTCGTCAGTCTCTGCTTGGGGCTACTTCAATAGGAAACAAACCATAGCGATAGAACTTGGAACTACATTATTTTGCCAAGTTTCAAAGAGCTAGCACAAACCGTGTTTGATTTAGAGTTCCAACTACATGTATCCATATAGGAGAAAACAGAGTGAAACCTAAACATGAAAACGGTTACTGGAAAGGAACGGTTTAACCTAGAAGAACGAAATTTGGTGAGCCAAGTGGGATTCCTGTACTGATAAAGACCTGCAAGTATCATCAAGATTCGGTGAAAAAATGTTTGCTGAGATTTCAGGAAACTCGCAGTTTTTTGGAAGCTTGGCAACCCTTTCAATGAATGTGATTCTCGTCAGTCTCTGCTTGGGGCTACTTCAATAGGACACAAACCATAGCGATAGAACTTGGAACTACATTATTGTGCCAAGTTTCAAAGAGCTAGCACAAACCGTGTTTGATTTAGAATTCCAACTACATGTATCCATATAGGAGAAAACAGAGTGAAACCTAAATATGAAAACGGTTTCTGCAAAGGAATGGTTTAACCTAGAAGAACGAAATTTGGTGAGCCAAGTGGGATTCTTATACTGATAACTACCTGCATTTATCATCAAGATTGGGTGAAAAAATGTTTGCTGAGATTTCAGGAAACTCGTAGTTTTTTGGAAGCTTAGCAAACCCTTTCAATGAAAGTGATTCTGGTAAGTCTCTGCTTTGGGCTACTTCAATAGCACACAAACCATAGCGATTGAACATGGAACTACATTATTGTGCCAAGTTTCAAAGAGCTAGCACAAACCGTGTTTGATTTAGAGTTTGAACTACATGTATCCATATAGGAGAAAACAGAGTGAAACCTAAACATGAAAACGGTTACTGCAAAGGAACGGTTTAACCTAGAAGAACGAAATTTGGTGAGCCAAGTGGGATTGGTGTACTGATCATTAAATGGAAGTATCATCAAGATTCGGTGAAAAAATGTTTGCTGAGATTTCAGGAAACTCGCAGTTTTTTGCAAGCTTGGCAACCAGTTTCAATGAATGTGATTCTCGTCAGTCTCTGCTTGGGGCTACCTCAATAGGACACAAACCATAGCGATAGAACTTGGAACTACATTATTGTGCCAAGTTTCAAAGAGCTAGCACAAACCGTGTTTGATTTAGAATTCCAACTACATGTATCCATATAGGAGAAAACAGAGTGAAACCTAAACATGAAAACGGTTTCTGCAAAGGAACGGTTTAACCTAGAAGAACGAAATTTGGTGAGCCAGGTGGGATTCATGTACTGATAACTACCTGAATTTATCATCAAGATGGGGTGAAAAAATGTTTGCTGAGATTTCAGGAAACTCGTAGTTTTTTGGAAGCTTGGCAACCCCTTTCAATGAAAGTGATTCTCCTCAGTCTCTGCTTGGGGCTACTTCAATAGCACACAAACCATAGCGATAGAACTTGGAACTACATTATTGTGCCAAGTTTCAAAGAGCTAGCACAAACCGTGTTTGATTTAGAATTCCAACTACATGTATCCATATAGGAGAAAACAGAGTGAAACCTAAACATGAAAACGGTTTCTGTAAAGGAACGGTTTAACCTAAAAGAACGAAATTGAGTGAGCCAAGTGGGATTCGTGTACTGATAACTACCTGCAAGTATCATCAAGATTTTGTGAAAAAATGTTTGCTGAGATTTCAGGAAATTCGCAGTTTTTTGGAAGCTTGGCAACCCCTTTCAATGAAATTGATTCTGGTCAGTCTCTGCTTGGGGCTACTTCAATAGCACACAATCCATAGCGATAGAACTTGGAACTACATTATTGTGCCAAGTTTCAAAGAGCTAGCACAAACCGTGTTTGATTTAGAGTTCCAACTACATGTATCCATATAGGAGAAAACAGAGTGAAACCTAAACATGAAAACGGTTACTGCAAAGGAACGGTTTAACCTAGAAGAACGAAATTTGGTGAGCCAGGTGGGATTCATGTACTGATAACTACCTGCAAGGATCATCAAGATTGGGTGAAAAAATGTTTGCTGAGATTTCAGGAAACTCGTAGTTTTTTGGAAGCTTGGCAACCCCTTTCAATGAAAGGGATTCTGGTCAGTCTCTGCTTGGGGCTACTTCAATAGCACACAAACCATCGAGATAGAACTTGGAACTACATTACTGTGCCAAGTTTCAAAGACCTAGCACAAACCTTGTTTGATTTAGAGTTCCAACTACATGTATCCATATAGGAGAAAACAGAGTGAAACCTAAACATGAAAACGGTTACTGCAAAGAAACGGTTTAACATAGAAGAACGAAATTTGGTGAGCCAGGTGGGATTCGTGTACTGATAACTACCTGCAAGGATCATCAAGATTGGGTGAAAAAATGTTTGCTGAGATTTCAGGAAACTCGTAGTTTTTTGGAAGCTTGGCAACCCCTTTCAAGGAAAGTGATTCTCGTCAGTCTCTGCTTGGGGCTACTTCAATATAACACAAACCATAGCGATAGAACCTGGAACTACATTATTGTGCTAAGATTCAAAGAGCTAGCACAAACCGTGTTTGATTTAGAGTTCCAACTACATGTATCCATATAGGAGAAAACAGAGTGAAACCTAAACATGAAAACGGTTACTGCAAAGGAACGGTTTAACCTAGAAGAACGAAATTTGGTGAGCCAAGTGGGATTCGTGTACTGATCATTAAATGGCAGTATCATCAAGATTCGGTGAAAAAATGTTTGCTGAGATTTCAGGAAACTCGCAGTTTTTTGGAAGCTTTGCAACCCCTTTCAATGAATGTGATTCTCGTCAGTCTCTGCTTGGGGCTACTTCAATAGGACAGAAACCATAGCGATAGAACTTGGAACTACATTATTGTGCCAAGTTTCAAAGAGCTAGCACAAACCGTGTTTGATTTAGAATTCCAACTACATGTATCCATATAGGAGACAACAGAGTGAAACCTAAACATGAAAACGGTTTCTGCAAAGGAACGGTTTAACCTAGAAGAACGAAATTTGGTGAGCCAAATGGGATTCATGTACTGATAACTACCTGCAAGTATCATCAAGATTGGGTGAAAAAATGTTTGCTGAGATTTCAGGAAACTCGTAGTTTTTTGGAAGCTTGGCAACCCCTTTCAAGGAAAGTGATTCTGGTCAGTCTCTGCTTGGGGCTACTTCAATAGCACACAAACCATAGCGATAGAACTTGGAACTACATTATGGTGCCAAGTTTCAAAGAGCTAGCACAAACCGTGTTTGATTTAGAGTTCCAAATACATGTATCCATATAGAAGAAAACAGAGTGAAACCTAAACATGAAAACGATTTCTGCAAAGGAACGGTTTAACCTAAAAGAACGAAATTGAGTGAGCCAAGTGGGATTCGTGTACTGATAATTACCTGCAAGTATCATCAAGATTGGGTGAAAAAATGTTTGCTGAGATTTCAAGAAATTCGCAGTTTTTTGGAAGCTTGGCAACCCCTTTCAATGAAATTGATTCTGATCAGTCTCTGCTTGGGGCTACTTCAATAGCACACAAACCATAGGGATAGAACTTGGAACTACATTATTGTGCCAAGTTTCAAAGAGCTAGCACAAACCGTGTTTGATTTAGAGTTCCAACTACATGTATCCATATAGGAGAAAACAGAGTGAAACCTAAAGATGAAAACGGTTTCTGCAAAGGAACGGTTTAACCTAAAAGAACGAAATTGAGTGAGCCAAGTGGGATTCGTGTACTGATAACTACCTGCAAGGATCATCAAGATTGGGTGAAAAAATGTTTGCTGACATTTCAGGAAACTCGTAGTTTTTTGGAAGCTTGGCAACCCTTTCAATGAAAGGGATTCTGGTCAGTGTCTCCTTGGGGCTACTTCAATAGCACACAAATCATCGCGATAGAACTTGGAACTACATTATTGTGCCAAGTTTCAAAGAGCTAGCACAAACCGTGTTTGATTTAGAGTTCCAACTACATGTATCCATATAGGAGAAAACAGAGTGAAACCTAAACATGAAAACGGTTACTGCAAAGAAACGGTTTAACATAGAAGAACGAAATTTGGTGAGCCAAGTTGGATTCGTGTACTGATGACTACCTGCAAGGATCATCAAGATTGGGTGAAAAAATGTTTGCTGAGATTTCAGGAAACTCGTAGTTTTTTGGAAGCTTGGCAACCCCTTTCAAGGAAAGTGATTCTCGTCAGTCTCTGCTTGGGACTTCTTCAATGGCACACAAACCATAGCGACAGAACTTGGAACTACATTATTGTGCCAAGTTTCAATGAGCTAGCACAAACCGTGTTTGATTTAGAATTCCAACTACATGTATCCATATAGGAGAAAACAGAGTGAAACCTAAACATGAAAACGGTTTCTGCAAAGGAACGGTTTAACCTAGAAGAACGAAATTTGGTGAGCCAAGTGGGATTCGTGTACTGATAACTACCTGCAAGTATCATCAAGATTTTGTGAAAAAAGTTTTGCTGAGATTTCAGGAACCTCGCAGTTTTTTGGAAGCTTGGCAACCCCTTTCAATATAAGTGATTCTCGTCAGTCTCTGCTTGGGGCCACTTCAATAGGACACAAACCATAGCGATAGAACTTGGAACTACATTATTGTGCCAAGTTTCAAAGAGCTAGCACAAAACGTGTTTGATTTAGAGTTCCAACTACATGTATCCATATAGGAGAAAACAGAGTGAAACCTAAACATGAAAACGGTTACTGCAAAGGAACGGTTTAACCTAGAAGAACGAAATTTGGTGAGCCAAGTGGGATTGGTGTACTGATCATTAAATGGAAGTATCATCAAGATTCGGTGAAAAAATATTTGCTGAGATTTCAGGAAACTCGTAGTTTTTTGGAAGCTTGGCAACCCCTTTCAAGGAAAGTGATTCTCGTCAGTCTCTGCTTGGGGCTACTTCAATGGCACACAAACCATAGCGGTAGAACTTGGAACTACATTATTGTGCCAAGTTTCAATGAGCTAGCACTAACCGTGTTTGATTTAGAATTCCAACTACATGTATCCATATAGGAGAAAACAGAGTGAAACCTAAACATGAAAACGGTTTCTGCAAAGGAATGGTTTAACCTAAAAGAACGAAATTGAGTGAGCCAAGTGGGATTCGTGTACTGATAACTACCTGCAAGTATCATCAAGATTTTGTGGAAAAAATCTTTGCTGAGATTTCAGGAAATTCGCAGTTTTTTGGAAGCTTGGCAACCCCTTTCAATGAAATTGATTCTGGTCAGTCTCTGCTTGGGGCTTCTTCAATAGCACACAAACCATAGCGATAGAACGTGGAACTACATTATTGTGCCAAGTTTCAAAGAGCTAGCACAAACCGTGTTGGATTTAGAGTTCCAACTACATGTATCCATATAGGAGAAAACAGAGTGAAACCTAAACATGAAAACGGTTACTGCAAAGGAACGGTTTAACCTAGAAGAACGAAATTTGGTGAGCCAAGTGGGATTCGTGTACTGATAACTACCTGCAAGGATCATAAAGATTGGGTGAAAAAATATTTGCTGAGATTTCGGAAAATAGTTTTTTGGAAGCTTGGCAACCCCTTTCAATGAAAGGGATTCTGGTCAGTCTCTGCTTGGGGCTACTTCAATAGCACACAAACCATCGCGATAGAACTTGGAACTACATTATTGTGCCAAGTTTCAAAGAGCTAGCACAAACCGTGTTTGATTTAGAGTTCCAACTACATGTATCCATATAGGAGAAAACAGAGTGAAACCTAAACATGAAAACGGTTACTGCAAAGGAACGGTTTAACCTAAAATTACGAAATTGAGTGAGCCAACTGGATTCGTGTACTGATAACTACCTGCAAGGATCATCAAGATTCGGTGAAAAAATGTTTGCTGAGATTTCAGGAAACTCGTAGTTTTTTGGAAGCTTGGCAACCCCTTTCAAGGAAAGTGATTCTCGTCAGTCTCTGCTTGGGACTTCTTCAATGGCACACAAACCATAGCGACAGAACTTGGAACTACATTATTGTGCCAAGTTTCAATGAGCTAGCACAAACCGTGTTTGATTTAGAATTCCAACTACATGTATCCATATAGGAGAAAAACAGAGTGAAACCTAAATATCAAAACGGTTTCTGCAAAGGAACGGTTTAACCTAGAAGAACGAAATTTGGTGAGCCAAGTGGGATTCGTGTACTGATAACTACCTGCAAGTATCATCAAGATTGGGTGAAAAAAGTTTTGCTGAGATTTCAGGAACCTCGCAGTTTTTTGGAACCTTGGCAACCCCTTTCAATATAAGTGATTCTTGTCAGTCTCTGCTTGGGGCCACTTCAATAGGACACAAACCATAGCGATAGAACTTGGAACTACATTATTGTGCCAAGTTTCAAAGAGCTAGCACAAAACGTATTTGATTTAGAGTTCCAACTACATGTATCCATATAGGAGAAAACAGAGTTAAACCTAAACATGAAAACGGTTACTGCAAAGGAACGGTTTAACCTAGAAGAACGAAATTTGGTAGAGCCAAGTGGGATTGGTGCACTGATCATTAAATGGAAGTATCATCAAGATTCGGTGAAAAAATATTTGCTGAGATTTCAGGAAACTCGTAGTTTTTTGGAAGCTTGGCAACCCCTTTCAAGGAAAGTGATTCTCGTCAATCTCTGCTTGGGGCTACTTCAATGGCACACAAACCATAGCGATAGAACTTGGAACTACATTATTGTGCCAAGTTTCAATGAGCTAGCACTAACCGTGTTTGATTTAGAATTCCAATTACATGTATCCATATAGGAGAAAACAGAGTGAAACCTAAACATGAAAACGGTTTCTGCAAAGGAACGGTTTAACCTAAAAGAACGAAATTGAGTGAGCCAAGTGGGATTCGTGTACTGATAATTACCTGCAAGTATCATCAAGATTTTGTGAAAAAATGTTTGCTGAGATTTCAGGAAATTCGCAGTTTTTTGGAAGCTTGGCAACCCCTTTCAATGAAATTGATTCTGGTCAGTCTCTGCTTGGGGCTACTTCAATAGCACACAATCCATAGCGATAGAACTTGGAACTACATTATTGTGCCAAGTTTCAAAGAGCTAGCACAAACCGTGTTTGATTTAGAGTTCCAACTACATGTATCCATATAGGAGAAAACAGAGTGAAACCTAAACATGAAAACGGTTACTGCAAAGGAACGGTTTAACCTAGAAGAACGAAATTTGGTGAGCCAGGTGGGATTCATGTACTGATAACTACCTGCAAGGATCATCAAGATTGGGTGAAAAAATGTTTGCTGAGATTTCAGGAAACTCGTAGTTTTTTGGAAGCTTGGCAACCCCTTTCAATGAAAGGGATTCTGGTCAGTCTCTGCTTGGGGCTACTTCAATAGCACACAAACCATCGAGATAGAACTTGGAACTACATTACTGTGCCAAGTTTCAAAGAGCTAGCACAAACCTTGTTTGATTTAGAGTTCCAACTACATGTATCCATATAGGAGAAAACAGAGTGAAACCTAAACATGAAAACGGTTACTGCAAAGAAACGGTTTAACATAGAAGAACGAAATTTGGTGAGCCAGGTGGGATTCGTGTACTGATAACTACCTGCAAGGATCATCAAGATTGGGTGAAAAAATGTTTGCTGAGATTTCAGGAAACTCGTAGTTTTTTGGAAGCTTGGCAACCCCTTTCAAGGAAAGTGATTCTCGTCAGTCTCTGCTTGGGACTTCTTCAATGGCACACAAACCATAGCGATAGAACTTGGAACTACATTATTGTGCCAAGTTTCAAAGAGCTAGCACAAACCGTTTTTGATTTAGAGTTCCAACTACATGTATCCATATAGGAGAAAACAGAGTGAAACCTAAACTTGAAAACGGTTTCTGCAAAGGAACGGTTTAACCTAGAAGAATGAAATTTGGTGAGCCAAGTGGGATTCGTGTACTGATAACTACCTGCAAGTATCATCAAGATTGGGTGAAAAAAGTTTTGCTGAGATTTCAGGAACCTCGCAGTTTTTTGGAAGCTTGGCAACCCCTTTCAATGAAAGTGATTCTCGTCAGTCTCTGCTTGTGGCCACTTCAATAGGACACAAACCATCGCGATAGGACTTGGAACTACATTATTGTGCCAAGTTTCAAAGAGCTAGCACAAACCGTGTTTTATTTAGAGTTCCAACTACATGTATCCATATAGGAGAAAACAGAGTGAAACCTAAACATGAAAATGGTTACTGCAAAGGAACGGTTTAACCTAGAAGAACGAAATTTGGTGAGCCAAGTGGGATTCGTGTACTGATAACTACCTGCAAGGATCATCAAGATTCGGTGAAAAAATGTTTGCTGATATTTCAGGAAACTAGTAGTTTTTTGGAAGCTGGGCAACCCCTTTCAAGGAAAGTGATTCTCGTCAGTCTCTGCTTGGGGCTACTTCAATGGCACACAAACCATAGCGAAAGAACTTGGAACTACATTATTGTGCCAAGTTTCAAAGAGCTAGCACAAACCGTGTTTGATTTAGAGTTCCAACTACATGTATCCATATAGGAGAAAACAGAGTGAAACCTAAACATGAAAACGGTTTCTGCAAAGGAACGGTTTAACCTAAAAGAACGAAATTGAGTGAGCCAAGTGGGATTCGTGTACTGATAACTACCTGCAAGTATCATCAAGATTGGGTGAAAAAATGTTTGCTGAGATTTCAGGAAACTCGTAGTTTTTTGGAAGCTTGGCAACCCCTTTCAAGGAAAGTGATTCTGGTCAGTCTCTGCTTGGGGCTACTTCAATAGAACACAAACCATAGCGATAGAACCTGGAACTACATTATTGTGCTAAGATTCAAAGAGCTAGCACAAACCGTGTTTGATTTAGAGTTCCAACTACATGTATCCATATAGGAGAAAACAGAGTGAAACCTAAACATGAAAACGGTTACTGCAAAGGAACGGTTTAACCTAGAAGAACGAAATTTGGTGAGCCAAGTGGGATTCGTGTACTGATCATTAAATGGCAGTATCATCAAGATTCGGTGAAAAAATGTTTGCTGAGATTTCAGGAAACTCGCAGTTTTTTGGAAGCTTTGCAACCCCTTTCAATGAATGTGATTCTCGTCAGTCTCTGCTTGGGGCTACTTCAATAGGACAGAAACCATAGCGATAGAACTTGGAACTACATTATTGTGCCAAGTTTCAAAGAGCTAGCACAAACCGTGTTTGATTTAGAATTCCAACTACATGTATCCATATAGGAGACAACAGAGTGAAACCTAAACATGAAAACGGTTTCTGCAAAGGAACGGTTTAACCTAGAAGAACGAAATTTGGTGAGCCAAATGGGATTCATGTACTGATAACTACCTGCAAGTATCATCAAGATTGGGTGAAAAAATGTTTGCTGAGATTTCAGGAAACTCGTAGTTTTTTGGAAGCATGGCAACCCCTTTCAAGGAAAGTGATTCTGGTCAGTCTCTGCTTGGGGCTACTTCAATAGCACACAAACCATAGCGATAGAACTTGGAACTACATTATGGTGCCAAGTTTCAAAGAGCTAGCACAAACCGTGTTTGATTTAGAGTTCCAAATACATGTATCCATATAGAAGAAAACAGAGTGAAACCTAAACATGAAAATGGTTACTGCAAAGGAACGGTTTAACCTAGAAGAACGAAATTTGGTGAGCCAAGTGGGATTGGTGTACTGATCATTAAATGGAAGTATCATCAAGATTCGGTGAAAAAATGTTTGCTGAGATTTCAGGAAACTCGTAGTTTTTTGGAAGCTTGGCAACCCCTTTCAAGGAAAGTGATTCTCGTCATTCTCTGCTTGGGGCTACTTCAATGGCACACAAACCATAGCGATAGAACTTGGAACTACATTATTGTGCCAAGTTTCAAAGAGCTAGCACAAACCGTGTTTGATTTAGAATTCCAACTACATGTATCCATATAGGAGAAAACAGAGTGAAACCTAAACATGAAAACGATTTCTGCAAAGGAACGGTTTAACCTAAAAGAACGAAATTGAGTGAGCCAAGTGGGATTCGTGTACTGATAATTACCTGCAAGTATCATCAAGATTGGGTGAAAAAATGTTTGCTGAGATTTCAAGAAATTCGCAGTTTTTTGGAAGCTTGGCAACCCCTTTCAATGAAATTGATTCTGATCAGTCTCTGCTTGGGGCTACTTCAATAGCACACAAACCATAGGGATAGAACTTGGAACTACATTATTGTGCCAAGTTTCAAAGAGCTAGCACAAACCGTGTTTGATTTAGAGTTCCAACTACATGTATCCATATAGGAGAAAACAGAGTGAAACCTAAACATGAAAACGGTTTCTGCAAAGGAACGGTTTAACCTAAAAGAACGAAATTGAGTGAGCCAAGTGGGATTCGTGTACTGATAACTACCTGCAAGGATCATCAAGATTGGGTGAAAAAATGTTTGCTGACATTTCAGGAAACTCGTAGTTTTTTGGAAGCTTGGCAACCCCTTTCAATGAAAGGGATTCTGGTCAGTCTCTCCTTGGGGCTACTTCAATAGCACACAAACCATCGCGATAGAACTTGGAACTACATTATTGTGCCAAGTTTCAAAGAGCTAGCACAAACCGTGTTTGATTTAGAGTTCCAACTACATGTATCCATATAGGAGAAAACAGAGTGAAACCTAAACATGAAAACGGTTACTGCAAAGAAACGGTTTAACATAGAAGAAAGAAATTTGGTGAGCCAAGTTGGATTCGTGTACTGATGACTACCTGCAAGGATCATCAAGATTCGGTGAAAAAATGTTTGCTGAGATTTCAGGAAACTCGTAGTTTTTTGGAAGCTTGGCAACCCCTTTCAAGGAAAGTGATTCTCGTCAGTCTCTGCTTGGGACTTCTTCAATGGCACACAAACCATAGCGACAGAACTTGGAACTACATTATTGTGCCAAGTTTCAATGAGCTAGCACAAACCGTGTTTGATTTAGAATTCCAACTACATGTATCCATATAGGAGAAAACAGAGTGAAACCTAAACATGAAAACGGTTTCTGCAAAGGAACGGTTTAACCTAGAAGAACGAATTTGGTGAGCCAAGTGGGATTCGTGTACTGATAACTACCTGCAAGTATCATCAAGATTGGGTGAAAAAAGTTTTGCTGAGATTTCAGGAACCTCGCAGTTTTTTGGAAGCTTGGCAACCCCTTTCAATATAAGTGATTCTCGTCAGTCTCTGCTTGGGGCCACTTCAATAGGACACAAACCATAGCGATAGAACTTGGAACTACATTATTGTGCCAAGTTTCAAAGAGCTAGCACAAAACGTGTTTGATTTAGAGTTCCAACTACATGTATCCATATAGGAGAAAACAGAGTGAAACCTAAACATGAAAACGGTTACTGCAAAGGAACGGTTTAACCTAGAAGAACGAAATTTGGTGAGCCAAGTGGGATTGGTGTACTGATCATTAAATGGAAGTATCATCAAGATTCGGTGAAAAAATATTTGCTGAGATTTCAGGAAACTCGTAGTTTTTTGGAAGCTTGGCAACCCCTTTCAAGGAAAGTGATTCTCGTCAGTCTCTGCTTGGGGCTACTTCAATGGCACACAAACCATAGCGATAGAACTTGGAACTACATTATTGTGCCAAGTTTCAATGAGCTAGCACTAACCGTGTTTGATTTAGAATTCCAACTACATGTATCCATATAGGAGAAAACAGAGTGAAACCTAAACATGAAAACGGTTTCTGCAAAGAACGGTTTAACCTAAAAGAACGAAATTGAGTGAGCCAAGTGGGATTCGTGTACTGATAACTACCTGCAAGTATCATCAAGATTTTGTGAAAAAATCTTTGCTGAGATTTCAGGAAATTCGCAGTTTTTGGAAGCTTGGCAACCCCTTTCAATGAATTGATTCTGGTCAGTCTCTGCTTGGGGCTTCTTCAATAGCACACAAACCATAGCGATAGAACGTGGAACTACATTATTGTGCCAAGTTTCAAAGAGCTAGCACAAACCCTGTTTGATTTAGAGTTCCAACTACATGTATCCATATAGGAGAAAACAGAGTGAAACCTAAACATGAAAACGGTTACTGCAAAGGAACGGTTTTAACCTAGAAGAACGAAATTTGGTGAGCCAAGTGGGATTCGTTGTACTGATAACTACCTGCAAGGATCATAAAGATTGGGTGAAAAATATTGCTGAGATTTCGGGAAAATAGTTTTTTGGAAGCTTGGCAACCCCTTTACATGAAAGGTGATTCTGGTCAGTCTCTGCTTGGGGCTACTTCAATAGCACCAAACCATCGCGATAGAACTTGGAACTACATTATTGTGCCAAGTTTCAAAGAGCTAGCACAAACCGTGTTTGATTTAGAGTTCCATCACTACATGTATCCATATCCAGAGAGAAAACAGAGTGAAACCTAAACATGAAAACGGTTACTGCAAAGGAACGGTTTAACCTAAAATTACGAAATTGAGTGAGCCAAGTTGGATTCGTGTACTGATACTACCTGCAAGGATCATCAAGATTCGGTGAAAAATGTTTGCTGAGATTTCAGGAAACTCGTAGTTTTTGGAAGCTTGGCAACCCCTTTCAAGGAAAGTGATTCTCGTCAGTCTCTGCTTGGGACTTCTTCAATGGCACACAAACCATAGCGACAGAACTTGGAACTACATTATTGTGCCCAAGTTTCAATGAGCTAGCACAAACCCGTGTTTTATTTAGAGTTCCAACTACATGTATCCATTAGAGAAAACAGAGTGAAACCTAAACATCAAAACGGTTTCTGCAAAGGAACGGTTTAACGTAGAAGAACGAAATTTGGTGAGCCAAGTGGGATTCGTGTACTGATAACTACCTGCAAGTATCATCAAGATTGGGTGAAAAAAGTTTTGCTGAGATTTCAGGAACCTCGCAGTTTTTTGGAACCTTGGCAACCCCTTTCAATATAAGTGATTCTTGTCAGTCTCTGCTTGGGGCCACTTCAATAGGACACAAACCATAGCGATAGAACTTGGAACTACATTATTGTGCCAAGTTTCAAAGAGCTAGCACAAAACGTGTTGATTTAGAGTTCCAACTACATGTATCCATTAGGAGAAAAACAGAGTTAAACCCTAAACATGAAAACGGTTCCTGCAAAGGAACGGTTTAAACCTAGAAGAACGAAATTTGGTGAGCCAAGTGGGATTGGTGCACTGATCATTAAATGGAAGTATCATCAAGATTCGGTGAAAAAATATTTGCTGAGATTTCAGGAAACTCGTAGTTTTTTGGAAGCTTGGCAACCCCTTTCAAGGAAGTGATTCTCGTCAATCTCTGCTTGGGGCTACTTCAATGGCACACAACCATAGCGATAGAACTTGGAACTACATTATTGTGCCAAGTTTCAATGAGCTAGCACTAACCGTGTTTGATTTAGAATTCCAATTACATGTATCCGTATAGGAGAAAACAGAGTGAAACCTTAAACATGAAAACGGTTTCTGCAAAGGAACGGTTTAACCTAAAAGAACGAAAATGAGTGAGCCAAGTGGGATTCGTGTACTGATAACTACCTGCAAGTATCATCAAGATTTTGTGAAAAATGTTTGCTGAGATTTCAGGAAATTCGCAGTTTTTTGGAAGCTTGGCAACCCCTTTCAATGAAATTGATTTCTGGTCAGTCTCTGCTTGGGGCTTCTTCAATAGCAACACAAACCATAACGATAGAACGTGGAACTAACATTATTGTGCCAAGTTTCAAAGAGCTAGCACAAACCGTGTTTGATTTAGTGTTCCAACTACATGTATCCATATAGGAGAAAACAGAGTGAAACCTAAACATGAAAACGGTTACTGCAAAGGAACGGTTTAACCTAGAAGAACGAAATTTGGTGAGCCAAGTGGGATTCGTGTACTGATAACTACCTGCAAGGATCATAAAGATTGGGTGAAAAAATATTTGCTGAGATTTCGGGAAAATAGTTTTTTGGAAGCTTGGCAACCCCTTTCAATGAAAGGGATTCTGGTCAGTCTCTGCTTGGGGCTACTTCAATAGCACACAAACCATCGCGATAGAACTTGGAACTACATTATTGTGCCAAGTTTCAAAGAGCTAGCACAAACCGTGTTTGATTTAGAGTTCCAACTACATGTATCCATATAGGTGAAAACAGAGTGAAACCTAAACATGAAAACGGTTACTGCAAAGGAACGGTTTAACCTAAAAATTACGAAATTGAGTGAGCCAAGTTGGATTCGTGTACTGATAACTACCTGCAAGGATCATCAAGATTCGGTGAAAAATGTTTGCTGAGATTTCAGGAAACTCGTAGTTTTTGGAAGCTTGGCAACCCCTTTCAAGGAAAGTGATTCTCGTCAGTCTCTGCTTGGGATTTCTTCAATGGCACACAAACCATAGCGACAGAACTTGGAACTACATTATTGTGCCAAGTTTCAATGAGATAGCACAACCGTGTTTGATTTAGAATTCCAACTACATGTATCCATATAGGAGAAAACAGAGTGAAACCTAAACATCAAAACGGTTTCTGCAAAGGAACGGTTTAACCTAGAAGAACGAAATTTGGTGAGCCAAGTGGGATTCGTGTACTGATAACTACCTGCAAGTATCATCAAGATTGGGTGAAAAAGTTTTGCTGAGATTTCAGGAACCTCGCAGTTTTTTGGAACCTTGGCAACCCCTTTCCATATAAGTGATTCTTGTCAGTCTCTGCTTGGGGCCACTTCAATAGGACACAAACCCATAGCGATAGAACTTGGAACTACATTATTGTGCCAAGTTTCAAAGAGCTAGCACAAAACGTGTTTGATTTAGAGTTCCAACTACATGTATCCATATAGGAGAAAACAGAGTTAAACCTAAACATGAAAACGGTTACTGCAAAGGAACGGTTTAACCTAGAAGAACGAAATTTGGTGAGCCAAGTGGGATTGGTGTACTGATCATTAAATGGAAGTATCATCAAGATTCGGTGAAAAAATATTTGCTGAGATTTCAGGAAACTCGTAGTTTTTTGGAAGCTTGGCAACCCCCTTTCAAGGAATGTGATTCTCGTCAATCTCTGCTTGGGCACTTCAAATGGCACACAAACCATAGCGATAGAACTTGGAACTACATTATTGTGCCAAGTTTCATATGAGCTAGCACTAAACCGTGTTTGATTTAGAATTCCAATTACATGTATCCATATAGGAGAAAACAGAGTGAAACCTAAACATGAAAACGGTTTCTGCAAAGGAACGGTTTAACCTAAAAGAACGAAATTGAGTGAGCCAAGTGGGGATTCGTGTACTGATAACTACCTGCAAGTATCATCAAGATTTTGTGAAAAAATGTTTGCTGAGATTTCAGGAATTCGCAGTTTTTTGGAAGCTTGGCAACCCCTTTCAATGAAATTGATTCTGGTCAGTCTCTGCTTTGGGGCTTCTTCAATAGCACACAAACCATAACGATAGAACGTGGAACTACATTATTGTGCCAAGTTTCAAAGAGCTAGCACAAACCGTGTTTGATTTAGAGATCCAACTACATGTATCCATATAGGAGGAAACAGAGTGAAACCTAAACATGAAAACGGTTACTGCAAAGGAACGGTTTAACCTAGAAGAACGAAATTTGGTGAGCCAAGTGGGATTCGTGTACTGATAACTACCTGCAAGGATCATAAAGATTGGGTGAAAAAATATTTGCTGAGATTTCGGGAAAATAGTTTTTTGGAAGCTTGGCAACCCCTTTCAATGAAAGGGATTCTGGTCAGTCTCTGCTTGGGGCTACTTCAATAGCACACAAACCATCGCGATAGAACTTGGAACTACATTATTGTGCCAAGTTTCAAAGAGCTAGCACAAACCGTGTTTGATTTAGAGTTCCAACTACATGTATCCATATAGGAGAAAACAGAGTGAAACCTAAACATGAAAACGGTTACTGCAAAGGAACGGTTTAACCTAAAATTACGAAATTGAATGAGCCAAGTGGGATTCATGTACTGATAACTACCTGCAAGGATCATCACGATTGGGTGAAAAAATGTTTGCTGAGATTTCAGGAAACTCGTAGTTTTTTGGAAGCTTGGCAACCCCTTTCAATGAAAGGGATTCTGGTCAGTCTCTGCTTGGGGCTACTTCAATAGCACACCAACCATCGCGATAGAACTTGGAACTACATTACTGTGCCCAGTTTCAAAGAGCTAGCACAAACCTTGTTTGATTTAGAATTCCAACTACATGTATCCATATAGGAGAAAACAGAGTGAAACCTAAACATGAAAACGGTTTCTGCAAAGGAACGGTTTAACCTAAAAGAACGAAATTGAGTGAGCCAAGTGGGATTCGTGTACTGATAACTACCTGCAAGTATCATCAAGATTGGGTGAAAAAATGTTTGCTGAGATTTCAGGAAACTCGTAGTTTTTTGGAAGTTTGGCAACCCCTTTCAATGAAAGGGATTCTGGTCAGTCTCTCCTTGGGGCTACTTCAATAGCGCACAAACCATCGCGATAGAACTTGGAACTACATTATTGTGCCAAGTTTCAAAGAGCTAGCACAAACCGTGTTTGATTTAGAGTTCCAACTACATGTATCCATATAGGAGAAAACAGAGTGAAACCTAAACATGAAAACGGTTACTGCAAAGGAACGGTTTAACCTAGAAGAACGAAATTTGGTGAGCCAAGTGGGATTCGTGTACTGATAACTACCTGCAAGGATCATCAAGATTGGGTGAAAAAATGTTTGCTGAGATTTCTGGAAACTCGTAGTTTTTTGGAAGCTTGGCAACCCCTTTCAAGGAAAGTGATTCTCGTCAGTCTCTGCTTGGGGCTACTTCAATGACACACAAACCATAGCGATAGAACTTGGAACTACATTATTGTGCCAAGTTTCAAAGAGCTAGCACAAACCGTGTTTGATTTAGAATTCCAACTACATGTATCCATATAGGAGAAAACAGAGTGAAACCTAAACATGAAAACGGTTACTGCAAAGGAACGGTTTAACCTAGAAGAACGAAATTTGGTGATCCAAGTGGGATTGGTGTACTGATCATTAAATGGAAGTATCATCAAGATTCGGTGAAAAATGTGTGCTGAGATTTCAGGAAACTCGCAGTTTTTTGGAAGCTTGGAAACCCCTTTCAATGAATGTGATTCTCGTCAGTCTCTGCTTGGGGCTACTTCAATAGGACACAAACCATAGCGATAGAACTTGGAACTACATTATTGTGCCAAGTTTCAAAGAGCTAGCACAAACCGTGTTTGATTTAGAATTCCAACTACATGTATCCATATAGGAGAAAACAGAGTGAAACCTAAACATGAAAACGGTTTCTGCAAAGGAACGGTGTAACCTAAAAGAACGAAATTGAGTGAGCCAAGTGGGATTCGTGTACTGATAACTACCTGCAAGGATCATCAAGATTTTGTGAAAAAATGTTTGCTGAGATTTCAGGAAATTCGCAGTTTTTTGAAGCTTGGCAACCCCTTTCAATGAAATTGATTCTGGTCAGTCTCTGCTTGGGGCTACTTCAATAGCACACAAACCATAGCGATAGAACTTGGAACTACATTATTGTGCCAAGTTTCAAAGAGCTAGCACAAACCGTGTTTGATTTAGAGTTCCAACTACATGTATCCATATAGGAGAAAACAGAGTGAAACCTAAACATGAAAACGGTTACTGCAAAGGAACGGTTTAACCTAGAAGAACGAAATTTGGTGAGCCAAGTGGGATTCGTGTACTGATAACTACCTGCAAGGATCATCAAGATTGGGTTAAAAAATGTTTGCTGAGATTTCAGGAAACTCGTAGTTTTTTGGAAGCTTGGCAACCCCTTTCAAGGAAAGTGATTCTGGTCAGTCTCTGCTTGGGGCTACTTCAATAGCACACAAACCATCGTGATAGAACTTGGAACTACATTATTGTGCCAAGTTTCAAAGAGCTAGCACAAACCGTGTTTGATTTAGAGTTCCAACTACATGTATCCATATAGGAGAAAACAGAGTGAAACCTAAACATGAAAACGGTTACTGCAAAGGAACGGTTTAACCTAGAAGAACGAAATTTGGTGAGCCAAGTGGGAATCCTGTACTGATCATTAAATGGAAGAATCATCAAGATTCGGTGAAAAAATGTTTGCTGAGATTTCAGGAAACTCGCAGTTTTTTGGAAGCTTGGCAACCCCTTTCAAGGAAAGTGATTCTCGTCAGTCTCTGCTTGGGGCTATTTCAATGGCACACAAACCATAGCAATAGAACTTGGAACTACATTATTGTGCCAAGTTTCAAAGAGCTAGCACAAACCGTGTTTGATTTAGAGTTCCAACTACATGTATCCATATAGGAGAAAACAGAGTGAAACCTAAACTTGAAAACGGTTTCTGCAAAGGAACGGTTTAACCTAGAAGAACGAAATTTGGTGAGCCAAGTGGGATTCGTGTACTGATAACTACCTGCAAGTATCATCAAGATTGGGTGAAAAAAGTTTTGCTGAGATTTCAGGAACCTCGCAGTTTTTTGGAAGCTTGGCAACCCCTTTCAATGAAAGTGATTCTCGTCAGTCTCTGCTTGTGGCCACTTCAATAGGACACAAACCATCGCGATAGAACTTGGAACTACATTATTGTGCCAAGTTTCAAAGAGCTAGCACAAACCGTGTTTTATTTAGAGTTCCAACTACATGTATCCATATAGGAGAAAACAGAGTGAAACCTAAACATGAAAATGGTTACTGCAAAGGAACGGTTTAACCTAGAAGAACGAAATTTGGTGAGCCAAGTGGGATTCGTGTACTGATAACTACCTGCAAGGATCATCAAGATTCGGTGAAAAAATGTTTGCTGAGATTTCAGGAAACTAGTAGTTTTTTGGAAGCTGGGCAACCCCTTTCAAGGAAAGTGATTCTCGTCAGTCTCTGCTTGGGGCTACTTCAATGGCACACAAACCATAGCGAAAGAACTTGGAACTACATTATTGTGCCAAGTTTCAAAGAGCTAGCACATACCGTGTTTGATTTAGAATTCCAACTACATGTATCCATATAGGAGAAAACAGAGTGAAACCTAAACATGAAAACGGTTTCTGCAAAGGAACGGTTTAACCTAGAAGAACGAAATTTGGTGAGCCAAATGGGATTCATGTACTGATAACTACCTGCAAGTATCATCAAGATTGGGTGAAAAAATGTTTGCTGAGATTTCAGGAAACTCGTAGTTTTTTGGAAGCTTGGCAACCCCTTTCAATGAAAGTGATTCTGGTCAGTCTCTGCTTGGGGCTACTTCAATAGCACACAAACCATAGCGATAGAACTTGGAACTACATTATGGTGCCAAGTTTCAAAGAGCTAGCACAAACCGTGTTTGATTTAGAGTTCCAACTACATGTATCCATATAGAAGAAAACAGAGTGAAACCTAAACATGAAAATGGTTACTGCAAAGGAACGGTTTAACCTAGAAGAACGAAATTTGGTGAGCCAAGTGGGATTGGTGTACTGATCATTAAATGGAAGTATCATCAAGATTCGGTGAAAAAATGTTTGCTGAGATTTCAGGAAACTCGTAGTTTTTGGAAGCTTGGCAAC
Organism: Urocitellus parryii; assembly: GCF_045843805.1. Lineage (NCBI taxonomy): Eukaryota > Metazoa > Chordata > Mammalia > Rodentia > Sciuridae > Urocitellus > Urocitellus parryii. The sequence continues at coordinate 7,539 of NW_027552726.1, read as the reverse complement.
CCCTTTCAAGGAAAGTGATTCTCGTCAGTCTCTGCTTGGGGCTACTTCAATGGCACACAAACCATAGCGATAGAACTTGGAACTACATTATTGTGCCAAGTTTCAAAGAGCTAGCACAAACCGTGTTTGATTTAGAGTTCCAACTACATGTATCCATATAGGAGAAAACAGAGTGAAACCTAAAGATGAAAACGGTTTCTGCAAAGGAACGGTTTAACCTAAAAGAACGAAATTGAGTGAGCCAAGTGGGATTCGTGTACTGATAACTACCTGCAAGGATCATCAAGATTGGGTGAAAAAATGTTTGCTGACATTTCAGGAAATTCGCAGTTTTTTGGAAGCTTGGCAACCCCTTTCAATGAAATTGATTCTGATCAGTCTCTGCTTGGGGCTACTTCAATAGCACACAAACCATAGGGATAGAACTTGGAACTACATTATTGTGCCAAGTTTCAAAGAGCTAGCACAAACCGTGTTTGATTTAGAGTTCCAACTACATGTATCCATATAGGAGAAAACAGAGTGAAACCTAAAGATGAAAACGGTTTCTGCAAAGGAACGGTTTAACCTAAAAGAACGAAATTGAGTGAGCCAAGTGGATTCGTGTACTGATAACTACCTGCAAGGATCATCAAGATTGGGTGAAAAAATGTTTGCTGACATTTCAGGAAACTCGTAGTTTTTTGGAAGCTTGGCAACCCCTTTCAATGAAAGGGATTCTGGTCAGTCTCTCCTTGGGGCTACTTCAATAGCACACAAACCATCGCGATAGAACTTGGAACTACATTATTGTGCCAAGTTTCAAAGAGCTAGCACAAACCGTGTTTGATTTAGAGTTCCAACTACATGTATCCATATAGGAGAAAACAGAGTGAAACCTAAACATGAAAACGGTTACTGCAAAGAAACGGTTTAACATAGAAGAACGAAATTTGGTGAGCCAAGTTGGATTCGTGTACTGATAACTACCTGCAAGGATCATCAAGATTCGGTGAAAAAATGTTTGCTGAGATTTCAGGAAACTCGTAGTTTTTTGGAAGCTTGGCAAACCCCTTTCAAGGAAAGTGATTCTCGTCAGTCTCTGCTTGGGACTTCTTCAATGGCACACAAACCATAGCGACAGAACTTGGAACTACATTATTGTGCCAAGTTTCAATGAGCTAGCACAAACCGTGTTTGATTTAGAATTCCAACTACATGTATCCATATAGGAGAAAACAGAGTGAAACCTAAACATGAAAACGGTTTCTGCAAAGGAACGGTTTAACCTAGAAGAACGAAATTTGGTGAGCCAAGTGGGATTCGTGTACTGATAACTACCTGCAAGTATCATCAAGATTGGGTGAAAAAAGTTTTGCTGAGATTTCAGGAACCTCGCAGTTTTTTGGAACCTTGGCAACCCTTTCAATATAAGTGATTCTCGTCAGTCTCTGCTTGGGGCCACTTCAATAGGACACAAACCATAGCGATAGAACTTGGAACTACATTATTGTGCCAAGTTTCAAAGAGCTAGCACAAAACGTGTTTGATTTAGAGTTCCAACTACATGTATCCATATAGGAGAAAACAGAGTTAAACCTAAACATGAAAACGGTTACTGCAAAGGAACGGTTTAACCTAGAAGAACGAAATTTGGTGAGCCAAGTGGGATTGGTGTACTGATCATTAAATGGAAGTATCATCAAGATTCGGTGAAAAAATATTTGCTGAGATTTCAGGAAACTCGTAGTTTTTTGGAAGCTTGGCAACCCCTTTCAAGGAAAGTGATTCTCGTCAATCTCTGCTTGGGGCTACTTCAATGGCACACAAACCATAGCGATAGAACTTGGAACTACATTATTGTGCCAAGTTTCAATGAGCTAGCACTAACCGTGTTTGATTTAGAATTCCAACTACATGTATCCATATAGGAGAAAACAGAGTGAAACTAAACATGAAAACGGTTTCTGCAAAGGAACGGTTTAACCTAAAAGAACGAAATTGAGTGAGCCAAGTGGGATTCGTGTACTGATAACTACCTGCAAGTATCATCAAGATTTTGTGAAAAAATGTTTGCTGAGATTTCAGGAAATTCGCAGTTTTTTGGAAGCTTGGCAACCCCTTTCAATGAAATTGATTCTGGTCAGTCTCTGCTTGGGGCTTCTTCAATAGCACACAAACCATAACGATAGAACGTGGAACTACATTATTGTGCCAAGTTTCAAAGAGCTAGCACAAACCGTGTTTGATTTAGAGTTCCAACTACATGTATCCATATAGGAGAAAACAGAGTGAAACCTAAACATGAAAACGGTTACTGCAAAGGAACGGTTTAACCTAGAAGAACGAAATTTGGTGAGCCAAGTGGGATTCGTGTACTGATAACTACCTGCAAGGATCATAAAGATTGGGTGAAAAAATATTTGCTGAGATTTCGGGAAAATAGTTTTTTGGAAGCTTGGCAACCCCTTTCAATGAAAGGGATTCTGGTCAGTCTCTGCTTGGGGCTACTTCAATAGCACACAAACCATCGCGATAGAACTTGGAACTACATTATTGTGCCAAGTTTCAAAGAGCTAGCACAAACCGTGTTTGATTTAGAGTTCCAACTACATGTATCCATATAGGAGAAAACAGAGTGAAACCTAAACATGAAAACGGTTACTGCAAAGGAACGGTTTAACCTAAAATAACGAAATTGAGTGAGCCAAGTGGGATTCGTGTACTGATAACTACCTGCAAGGATCATCACGATTGGGTGAAAAAATGTTTGCTGAGATTTCAGGAAACTCGTAGTTTTTTGGAAGCTTGGCAACCCCTTTCAAGGAAAGTGATTCTCGTCAGTCTCTGCTTGGGGCTACTTCAATGACACACAAACCATAGCGATAGAACTTGGAACTACATTATTGTGCCAAGTTTCAAAGAGCTAGCACAAACCGTGTTTGATTATAATTCCAACTACATGTATCCATATAGGAGAAAACAGAGTGAAACCTAAAACATGAAAACGGTTACTGCAAAGGAACGGTTTAACCTAGAAGAACGAAATTTGGTGATCCAAGTGGGATTCGTGTACTGATCATTAAATGGAAGTATCATCAAGATTCGGTGAAAAAATGTGTTCTGAGATTTCAGGAAACTCGCAGTTTTTTGGAAGCTTGGAAACCCCTTTCAATGAATGTGATTCTCGTCAGTCTCTGCTTGGGGCTACTTCAATAGGACACAAACCATAGCGATAGAACTTGGAACTACATTATTGTGCCAAGTTTCAAAGAGCTAGCACAAACCGTGTTTGATTTAGAATTCCAACTACATGTATCCATATAGGAGAAAACAGAGTGAAACCTAAACATGAAAACGGTTTCTGCAAAGGAACGGTGTAACCTAAAAGAACGAAATTGAGTGAGCCAAGTGGGATTCGTGTACTGATAACTACCTGCAAGTATCATCAAGATTTTGTGAAAAAATGTTTGCTGAGATTTCAGGAAATCCGCAGTTTTTTGGAAGCTTGGCAACCCCTTTCAATGAAATTGATTCTGGTCAGTCTCTGCTTGGGGCTACTTCAATAGCACACAAACCATAGCGATAGAACTTGGAACTACATTATTGTGCCAAGTTTCAAAGAGCTAGCACAAACCGTGTTTGATTTAGAGTTCCAACTACATGTATCCATATAGGAGAAAACAGAGTGAAACCTGAACATGAAAACGGTTTCTGCAAAGGAACGGTTTAACCTAGAAGAACGAAATTTGGTGAGCCAAGTGGGATTCGTGTACTGATAACTACCTGCAAGGATCATCAAGATTGGGTGAAAAAATGTTTGCTGACATTTCAGGAAACTCGCAGTTTTTGGAAGCTTGGCAACCCCTTTCAATGAAAGGGATTCTGGTCAGTCTCTGCTTGGGGCTACTTCAATAGCACACAAACCATAGCGATAGAACTTGGAACTACATTATTGTGCCAAGTTTCAAAGAGCTAGCACAAACCGTGTTTGATTTAGAGTTCCAAATACATGTATCCATATAGGAGAAAACAGAGTGAAACCTAAACATGAAAACGGTTACTGCAAAGGAACGGTTTAACTAGAAGAACGAAATTTGGTGAGCCAAGTGGGATTCGTGTACTGATAACTACCTGCAAGGATCATCAAGATTGGGTGAAAAAATGTTTGCTGAGATTTCTGGAAACTCGTAGTTTTTTGGAAGCTTGGCAACCCCTTTCAAGGAAAGTGATTCTCGTCAGTCTCTGCTTGGGGCTACTTCAATGACACACAAATATAGCGATAGAACTTGGAACTACATTATTGTGCCAAGTTTCAAAGAGCTAGCACAAACCGTGTTTGATTTAGAATTCCAACTACATGTATCCATATAGGAGAAAACAGAGTGAAACCTAAACATGAAAACGGTTACTGCAAAGGAACGGTTTAACCTAGAAGAACCAAATTTGGTGAGCCAAGTGGATTGGTGTACTGATCATTAAATGGAAGTATCATCAAGATTCGGTGAAAAAATGTGTGCTGAGATTTCAGGAAACTCGCAGTTTTTTGGAAGCTTGGCAACCCCTTTCATGAATGTGATTCTCGTCAGTCTCTGCTTGGGGCTACTTCAATAGGACACAAACCATAGCGATAGAACTTGGAACTACATTATTGTGCCAAGTTTCAAAGAGCTAGCACAAACCGTGTTTGATTTAGAATTCCAACTACATGTATCCATATAGGAGAAAACAGAGTGAAACCTAAACATGAAAACGGTTTCTGCAAAGGAACGGTTTAACCTAAAAGAACGAAATTGAGTGAGCCAAGTGGGATTCGTGTACTGATAACTACCTGCAAGTATCATCAAGATTTTGTGAAAAAATGTTGCTGAGATTTCAGGAAATTCGCAGTTTTTGGAAGCTTGGCAACCCCTTTCAATGAAATTGATTCTGGTCAGTCTCTGCTTGGGACTACTTCAATAGCACACAAACCATAGCGATAGAACTTGGAACTTCATTATTGTGCCAAGTTTCAAAGAGCTAGCACAAACCGTGTTTGATTTAGAGTTCCAACTACATGTATCCATATAGGAGAAAACAGAGTGAAACCTAAACATGAAAACGGTTACTGCAAAGGTACGGTTTAACCTAGAAGAACGAAATTTGGTGAGCCAAGTGGGATTCGTGTACTGATCATTAAATGGAAGTATCATCAAGATTCGGTGAAAAATGTTTGCTGAGATTTCAGGAAACTCGCAGTTTTTTGGAAGCTTGGAAACCCCTTTCAATGAATGTGATTCTCGTCAGTCTCTGCTTGGGGCTACTTCAATAGGACAGAAACCATAGCGATAGAAACTTGGAACTACATTATTGTGCCAAGTTTCAAAGAGCTAGCACAAACCGTGTTTGATTTAGAATTCCAACTACATGTATCCATATAGGAGAAAACAGAGTGAAAACCTAAAGATGAAAACGGTTTCTGCAAAGGAACGGTTTAACCTAAAAGAACGAAATTGAGTGAGCCAAGTGGGATTCGTGTACTGATAACTACCTGCAAGGATCATCAAGATTGGGTGAAAAAATGTTTGCTGACATTTCAGGAAACTCGTAGTTTTTTGGAAGCTTGGCAACCCCTTTCAATGAAAGGGATTCTGGTCAGTCTCTCCTTGGGGCTACTTCAATAGCACACAAACCATAGCGATAGAACTTGGAACTACATTATTGTGCCAAGTTTCAAAGAGCTAGCACAAACCGTGTTTGATTTAGAGTTCCAACTACATGTATCCATATAGAAGAAAACAGAGTGAAACCTAAACATGAAAACGGTTACTGCAAAGGAACGGTTTAACCTAGAAGAACGAAATTTGGTGAGCCAAGTGGGATTCGTGTACTGATCATTAAATGGAAGTATCATCAAGATTCGGTGAAAAAATGTTTGCTGAGATTTCAGGAAACTCGCAGTTTTTTGGAAGCTTGGCAACCCCTTTCAATGAATGTGATTCTCGTCAGTCTCTGCTTGGGGCTACTTCAATAGGACAGAAACCATAGCGATAGGAACTTGGAACTACATTATTGTGCCAAGTTTCAAAGAGCTAGCACAAACCGTGTTTGATTTAGAATTCCAACTACATGTATCCATATAGGAGAAAACAGAGTGAAATCTAAAGATGAAAACGGTTTCTGCAAAGGAACGGTTTAACCTAAAAGAACGAAATTGAGTGAGCCAAGTGGGATTCGTGTACTGATAACTACCTGCAAGGATCATCAAGATTGGGTGAAAAATGTTTGCTGACATTTCAGGAAACTCGTAGTTTTTTGGAAGCTTGGCAACCCCTTTCAATGAAAGGGATTCTGGTCAGTCTCTCCTTGGGGCTACTTCAATAGCACACAAACCATAGCGATAGAACTTGGAACTACATTATTGTGCCAAGTTTCAAAGAGCTAGCACAAACCGTGTTTGATTTAGAGTTCCAACTACATGTATCCATATAGGAGAAAACAGAGTGAAACCTGAATATGAAAACGGTTTCTCTGCAAAGGAACGGTTTAACCTAGAAGAACGAAATTTGGTGAGCCAAGTGGGATTCGTGTACTGATAACTACCTGCAAGGATCATCAAGATTGGGTGAAAAAATGTTTGCTGAGATTTCTGGAAACACGTAGTTTTTTGGAAGCTTGGCAACCCCTTTCAAGGAAAGTGATTCTCGTCAGTCTCTGCTTGGGGCTACTTCAATGACACACAAACCATAGCGATAGAACTTGGAACTACATTATTGTGCCAAGTTTCAAAGAGCTAGCACAAACCGTGTTTGATTTAGAATTCCAACTACATGTATCCATATAGGAGAAAACAGAGTGAAACCTAAACATGAAAACGGTTACTGCAAAGGAACGGTTTAACCTAGAAGAACGAAATTTGGTGAGCCAAGCGGGATTGGTGTACTGATTATTAAATGGAAGTATCATCAAGATTCGGTGAAAAAATGTTTGCTGAGATTTCAGGAAACTCGCAGTTTTTTGGAAGCTTGGCAACCCCTTTCAATGAATGTGATTCTTCGTCAGTCTCTGCTTGGGGCTACTTCAATAGGACAGAAACCATAGCGATAGAACTTGGAACTACATTATTGTGCAAAGTTTCAAAGAGCTAGCACAACCGTGTTTGATTTAGAGTTCCAACTACATGTATCCATATAGGAGAAAACAGAGTGAACCTAAACATGAAAACGGTTACTGCAAAGGAACGGTTTAACCTAGAAGAACCAAATTTGGTGAGCCAAGTGGGATTCGTGTACTGATAACTACCTGCAAGGATCATCAAGATTGGGTGAAAAAATGTTTGCTGAGATTTCAGGAAACTCGTAGTTTTTTGGAAGCTTGGCAACCCCTTTCAATGAAAGGGATTCTGGTCAGTCTCTGCTTGGGGCTACTTCAATAGCACACAAACCATAGCGATAGAACTTGGAACTACATTATTGTGCCAAGTTTCAAAGAGTCTAGCACAAACCGTGTTTGATTTAGAGTTCCAAATACATGTATCCATATAGGAGAAAACAGAGTGAAACCTGAACATGAAACGGCCTT